>NW_010140467.1:48944-71302 GCF_000699245.1 Pterocles gutturalis | reverse complement strand
CTCGGGCCGGAAAATTTATGTTAAAAAACCCCTCCTTTTTTTTTTTTTTTTTTTTTTTAGTTGGTGTGAGCTACTGATTCATATTTGGTCAGGCTATTTCTGGAACAGGACTGGAAATTTCCAGATGAGTTACAAGGCAGAAGAGTAATATAATGAATCAACAAGTATAGCAAGTACAGCTCCATAGAATAAGTGGGATAAATAACCCAGCACTGTAAGTCTTGGAAACACACTAAGGCTGAGTTTTCATTTATGCATTTTTCTTGACAGTGTATTATATGTTTGGTTTTGGTTTTTGGTCAACATCTGTGGTTTCCAGTCTGTTAGTTTTCTTGGGTGAGTAACAACCTTTCCTTTCCTTCTTGGTCAAACTCTAAAAGACTGACAGGTTACTGAAATAATTCTCCTGGGGCAGGGGGGACAGAGGGGGGAAATAGAATCTTGTTTCTACTTTGCTAATATGCTAGAAAGTAGCAGTGTGTTCTTCAGAGCCAACAGGTTCTGCTTCACTCAGTGTCAGGGTTCTCACTTACCAGCATTATTTAATGAAAGTTGTTGCTTAACAACTGAGAGGTTCCAGGTATGTCTTCTTTCTCAAAGATATTTTCGAAGGTACAGTTTTTGTGTATCTTCCATACCTAGTCAACCTTTGTAACGTTATTCACCAAACAAATAGTAAAGCAAGTTAAAAAAAAAAAAATGCAATCAACCTACTCATTCTTTCTGTTCTTCTACTTTCTGAGGCTGCCTGTATGGACACGGGTTTCCTGAGACATCGGTGCTCCTTCTGTCAGACAGTCTGCTTGTTCTGGCCTTGCTGTGCCTCAGCTCAGCTGACTCAGCTTGCTGTGAATTTTGCCCATCGAAAGATATAACAAGGCAAAACAGTTTAATCTCCATCGCTTTCGGGAACTGCAGTGTATCTTTACTGTGGTTAAAGGATCACATATTGGTGAAGTTCCACTCAGCGGTTGGGCAGTTTTTTCTATTTCTTTGTTAGAGCAGTTGGGAGTTTTTTTGGTTTCTTTTGTTCAGCTTGTTTGAGGAATTGGTTCTAAGACCATATTGTATAACAACTTCATGCACTCACATCATGAGGAATGGGTAACAAGTTAAAAGATTAACCAGAAGCCTCAAAAAAAAAAAAAAAACAACCCACAACCCCCCCCCCAAAAAAAACACCAAACACTGTATGACTGTAAATTCAGTAGTGAAGCAGGAAAAGGTAACCCAAACATCTCCTGCCACTGTTTATGTTTTTGGAAGATGATGATTCCAGATACCAATTACTAGAGTCAATAACTGAGGTTGATTCTTAGTACTTTTCTCAATAGACAGCACTTGCAGAGCAACGAAAACTCATTTTAATTTGGTTTTAAGAAAACATTATCAATAAGTGTCTGGAAATGGAGAGTTATTAGAGAAGTGTGATTTGTCATTTGGATTGCAGATGCTTTGTTGGTGTAAAACTCTCTTCACAGACCTGTAATTGCATGACCTTAAGTATACCTAACTTAATTATAATTTTAAACAAGTTAATTAGATTATTTGATGAATTATGATATGGAGAAAACTTGGCACAGCGTTCAAGATGAATGGAAGAGAGCCTTGACCTTTTCTTCTACCAGTATATTCTTCATTTTCTGGTAATGCTTCCTTACACTACAAATATGAACATATCTTGTTAAATCTTTGTGAAGAAGTTTTAAATTTCTGCAGTTTATGGAGTCATAAACAAAAACCCTACTCTCTATTTAATTTTTCTGATTAAGCCTTTGGTATCATTCAAGTTACACTTATGTCAGCATATGTGATATCCTACATCAACAAAATTAATGCAGTTTAGCTACTTATTTTGTATGCATGCTGAACCTGAAAGCAGGCATTAATGCTTAGTCACTGAGTGCAGACATTTTTGTAGGGATTTCTGTAAGGTCTTATTTCTCTGCATAGTGGGGTGCTCATTTTATATGCTATATAGTGATATAATTTTCCAAAATGGAAAAGAGCAAAAGTATCAGTAAAAAATATCAGCGCACAAAGAAGGATTCATCACATATTTAAAAAATCTTTTCACTTAGGTGAATTGTGAATTTGTCTGGGAAAAGGCAGGCTGCAATAATACAGCTGTTAAAGCATCAAGCTTATTCTGATCTTCAAATCTGGTTTTGTAAGTAGGCCATGTGAAAAAAGACTTGTAACCAAATAAGGATTAATAGGATCTGATAATCTGAATGTCTACTTAACTACAGATTCAATATTCAATTACAGGACATATTCTTTAATTTGCTAAAAATGTAAGTACATCTGTATACTCTAATGATGAAGATCACACATATATTTCACTGAGAGACCATGGAACATTAACTAACTAACCAGCTCAAATTATCCTATTTTATCCTTGTGAAATGTTTATTTTGCAAGAACTGGACAGTGGTGTGGATCAAAACATCCACACCTTTTTTGAAAGAAATGACAGTTGGGAAAAATTACACACGTCAATGAGTTTGAGGCACTGGGGCAAGAGCCTCATTCTCTGTGGTTAAAGCAGTAGAGGTGGTGTTATTGCTTTTATGGATTAGGATCAGGAGACACACAAACCAAATTGCATAAGGACATCTACTCTAATATTTTTAGTAGTTCTGGCACATAGTACTAAAATATTTAATTCTTGACATTTTCAGTTCAAGATAGTGGCAGAAACCTCCTAACAGAAATGAATTAGCTGACGTGTATTTTTCCACCATCCTGTGTGGGTAGCCTTCTGAAAAGGGTTATAAACACTCCTACACATTTGTGTAGTCTAAGCCTGTTTCTCGTAGGGCCCAAACCACTGAAGCAGAAAAGAATCTTTCAATTGACTTTAGCTGTGGTTGGGTTTGTCACATAGCAAAGTACTCTCAGGAAACAGCATCTACTGATATAAATAATTATTTTCACTGGTGTCTTTTTTACTTGACGACTTTAAAGTAGGGTTCTGTCTAGGCTTATTTGTGAAGTTGCAGTAGGTGTACCTATGCTCTGGAAATGCAGGTGTACCTGTAAATTTAAAAAAACTTTGTGGGGGTTTTGTGTATACATTTCTTTCTTAAGATTTACTATTGGAAATTTAAGACTATACACAGAAGAAAATCCTTCATGAAAGAAAAAAATCACTATTTTATTTTTCCAATTATGTTTCTATATTATAAGATGATAGTGTTAAGTCGTCTCCTGTTTTGAAAAAGGGTTGTTGAACATACAGTATATTGTTAAACAAATAAAAATATAAACCTATTTTTTTTTAGTTGCTTGAAGCTACACATTATTAGTTTTCAAAATGTAAATCACCTTTTCTTCTCTGCTGCAGAAACATTGTTTAACTATCATCTTTATACATGAAAAGGTTGGAATAGTTTCCCCTCTTAGTATGTGCAAGCACATACTTTTGAATCAATATTTTAATTTAAGCATACATAATGTTAAATCTCGGTAACATGTTTAATGGAAGCCTTTTTATTAATATTTATTTCTTATTGGAAGAAATACGCTTGGAATTAATACTGTCTTTGATGGTAAGAATCTGACTCAAAATGTGACCTTGCCAATGACAAGAAGTCCAGACTATCATTTAAGTGTTCTCTGATGTATTTTGACTACAGAGAAAAGTACTTTTCCTTCAGGGCTCTGCTGTCCTTGAAATTCAAGGAAATTCAAGACTCATCTTTGTAAACACTTCTTTTCATTTTAGGTAGACCTTGTGTTGGTAGTTCTCAAGAACCACTCTGTCTCCTGCATTGCAGTTTTTCCTGTAACAAATTGATCTGTGGTACTCATGGGCACATGATCACATTAAGATCAAGGACGTGGCAGGATTTCATAAAAAGGAGAAAGATAGTGAAACTACTTGGAATATCATTAGTGAAGTTCCAAGCCTGGACAAAAGACTGTTATGAAAAGGCGTGGCTCTTCAAATATTAAACTTTAACTACTGGGCTTTCTGTATTGGCAGATGAATCCCTACTATTCAGTGAAAATCTGTTTTCAGTGTTCCTCCTGAATCTGAGGCATCTGGTACCATCTGACTCGTTTGAGCCAGAGCACTTTAAGAAGTGCAGTGATTGATTCCAGATCCTGCTGTTCATTACATGCTTACTCCTTGTGAATTTTCCAAGGTTTGTTGTTATCTAAAACTTATCTTGCTTGGTTTTTCAACTTTCAAATGCAACAAACCACCCAAGCCAGAACTGTCTTCCTCCAGAACAAAGACTGGTGACCTGAGGAAAAAATTACTCCTGATTATGTATATTGCTCTTCCAAAGTAGGCAGCAGGGCTCAAGCTGAGGAAGCCTTTCAAACAGCTTATTCAGTACATAGTCGATAAGACTCAGGTGAGGAATAAAATAGTGAGCAGGTCTAAACCTGAGCTGTATTGGCAGCCTCTCCCTCAAGCTGTTTGGCATTTCTGTGTGAGTGGGAAGACAGTATTCTTGCCTTGGGCTTATGTCATGATGGAAATAACGTGTTCACATGTTTCTTTTCCTCAAGCTCAGGTAATGTGATCACAGGCCTCTTCTTCTCAAACTCAGACAGTATACCTCTTGAAGTGGTTTGCCTAGGAAGTCTCATCAGATTTAAAGAATATGTGCTGCATAAGTTAATGGGACAAGTGACAAAAATAGCTGAAAAGTAATTAATTTTTTTGTTTATTAGCATGTCTGTTCTGTGGAAGTAATATAGCTTAGAAAAAGGGGTGTAGGTACATTCTTCAACAGCTTCCAGATATTAGATGCTAAATCTTGTTTCTGCTAGGTTGCAGCATTAGTGTTTTTATGATTCAGCTGTTTTCCCAAGTACATTTTTCACTGATTAACTAATTTTTGAAAGTTTAGTGATACTAAATGAACTGAAGCTATTTATTCATTGTTTGACATCTGCTGAGTTTGTTGGATCATAAGTGCACATTTGTAATTGTTAATAATGATAATCCAGACACCCTACTATGGGAAGCACTTGTGCAAAATAGTTCTATTGGCCTTCAATTTGCCAATAATCTGACAAGTTATTAATTAGAGGAGGAACTGTAATGAAATTCTATCTGGGTGTTTTACTGAAGATCAGAAGCAGAAATTAATTTTAAGGATTCTTTTTTCTCTTGCTAGTATTGACCATGAACTTATCCATCTTGTTTCAATTAATACCAATACTAACTGGACAGATATGGGTAGCTTTTGCTCCCTTACCTATCTTGGCACAGGTGTTAGGGACTGGACAGCATGGCTTTGCAGAATGAATGGGACTGCTTGAAACTGTTCCTGCACTTACTGGGGACAGTAATAAGGATGCTACAATTCCATTGCCATCTCCGGAAAATATTCTTTGAGGTCTTTTCAGTCCAAGCTAGCTAGGACCACAAAACAATTGCAGTCAACAACCTCAAACAAGGCATCCATGATGTGCAGCTTTTCAAAGAGAACTAGCTTTGAGTTTCTTTTAGCAAGGTGTTTCATGTTAATGCTGTAGAGCTGATCTCTGTAGAGCAATATATGCTCAGGAAAGGCACAGGCTTGTTTTCTACTATCAAACTATTTTCCTTACAGCTATTGGCAGTGGTTCTCCACTTACTGCTGAATATTTCCTCTGTGATGCCATTTTCCATTTCTATGTGATGCTTAATAGGCTTTGAGCTGACCTGTCCTTTTGGGGCATTAAGGGCTATAGGCAGCCTCGATCTCTTTCTCATTATCTCATAATAAAAGGATTAGGAGGCCAGAGATTTACCCAGTAAACCTATGTGTCTGTCTTGTCCCTCACTTTGTGTGAGTTTTTTTGTTGTTGTTGTTTCTTTTCTGTATGCTCAAACTGGGTAGTACTGCTACTAGAGATCTAAGTATCTAAAGAAGAGTTGCCTTTCAATGAACTTGTGGATTTTTTTAAAATGTAGACTGCTAGAGTCAAGGTATGCTACTATAATGATTCAAAAATATTTATAGGTTTAAAGAAAACTGGAGCCTTGTTGATTGGAGTACATTTCTCCATGAATTACTTTTAAATTCAGTGTTGGAAATATGTAAATGCAGGAGCTGTCTTGAACCTAGACTGTATAAGATACCATCTATGTAAATAAGTGTGTTTATGATTACAGATCTCAGACAGACTGACGGCTCATCACCATAAAGACTAATGATACGAAGTCTGAATATTGTAAAATATGTAGAATATGCATGCCAGTTCTGAAATTAATTCATTGCAGCCATGTTTGTGCCTCTTCTGAATTTCAGTTTTGCACATACTTAAATGATATTTTCTCTGTCTGGAAAGCAGATTTTAAAATTACCCACATACATATATTTATAGAAACTGTCTTATAAGGTGGTGTACTTGAATATGCATGCCAGAAATGTCTGTGTACTCGTTCAGTACACTGAAGAGTACTTTAATGGAGTCTTAAAATGCATCTGTTCAACACTACCTATGAAAAGAAACATTAAATTTTGGAGAAAAATGGTCTTTGAGGTATTAAAATAAAACAAACGAACAAAGCCTTTAAAATGGTAAATAATTGTGTACCAAAAACATATTCCAAGAAACTGATATGGGTATTCTGGGAGCAAAAGAAAGAATAAGGCTGTCTGGTAAATTTTTCTTAGATAACATTTCTGTAAATTTCTAATAAATTTTAGCCACAATATGTTGTATTCATGATGATCAAATCCTTTCACAGTAGTAACATGCAGTATTTCTCACAGGATACTTTTATGAACAGTAAGAATGTATTCTGGAGATGCAAAAGCTAAGGTTACTCAAATAACTTAAGTTGCAAGCTCTGTTAGCTACAAATACCCAGAGCAGCTCTTCAAATTGAAAGTTATGTACAATCAAACGTGTACTGTGTTAAATACTGTAGTCTCCTTGAAGTCATCAGATATCTTTTGCAGAGAAGTTCCTTCTAACATTGAAACTATTAAATAATCTTAAATCTAGTGGATAAAACTTTGCAGCATCAGTCATTTAAATAAAAATACCAGAAGTAGAAATTGTTGTTCAGAATTTAGCATTAAACAGGGAGTGCTGTTGGAGTGGAAAGTTTGAGATAAAGAGAATGGATGGAAAAACATCTAGTCTAACAATGTTGAATAAGACAGGATGCACTGAATAGCTTTGGCTGTTTGCAAGTGTTCAGAGAAGTGTGATAATAGAACTTAACCACAACACATGAGTGACAAACATACAGTCATATTATGTCACTTTTAAATTAAATGCTGGCTTCTGTAAAAAAGCATGAAGAATTATCTCATAATTGCAACAGGGACAATTCCATCCTTCAACTTTTTTTTTTTTTTTTTAATTTCTTGTCATTCTCTTCTAAAAAATATAAAATATACCAAATTGGGGTCAGGGGAGAAAAATGGAACAAAAGAATTACGGTATAAGAATCTGAATTGTGTGTTTTAAAGCAATTCTGTATAGAAAGTACATTTGTTCCACACAGGTTAGTGAGTAAAGTATTATAACAAGAAAAATATATTATTTTTCCGGTTACCTGGATTTTTTCTATGTAGATGCAATAAAATGATCTTTAAAAGTTTATTCTCTCAAAGAGCTTTCTTCTTTAAATACATTGCCAAAAAGCCCAGAGCCTTGATTATGTAGTTTAAGGGAGATTTAATTTGAAACTGATGTATAGTAAAATATTCCTAGTATGTATCTGTATCTTTTATATTAAAAATGTATAATTTTGTATCAAACAATAATATTGTATAATTTTATAAACATTGAGAGAAAGTGTCATGAATTGGGTTAAAAGCAGAGAAGGAGAAGGAAAAGAAAACCACAGAAAAGTGAAAATACCACTCCCCCCATCCTTCTTGAAAATAAAGTGTTTTTTTTATTTCCTAGACAGGAAATACATTAAGAGGAACTGGTGCAAATGTTTTCAAAGAGTGCCAGGTCAAAGGGGAAAAAATTAGAGAGAGGAAAGAGGGGAAGGATAGATCCAGGTGTAGAATTTGGTCCAAATATAACTTAATTTTTAAAAATTATAGCAACAAACTTATGCAAAAGTAAGTTGAGAACTTCAAGTTTTCTAGTAATTTATGTTGTCTATGCTCTTGAGTCTTCTATTTCATTCTGTTGTCTTTTATTTAGGTTAATAGCACCATGAATAGCCTCGTCTAATGTAGCTGATCTGTGCCAAAGGTTCTTTGTCACTCCAAAGAATCAACAAATTAGCACTTCAAACATCAACAAATAATCATCTTCTTAATATTCTAATGAAAAACTCTTGTCTCTGTTCTTCTGTTTCACTTAGGTTCTGTATCCTATTTGTTCTTTTTGGGCCTGCTTCACTCTTCTGATTTTCTCCTACTTTACTACAAGCGGAGAGTAATTTTCAATGTAGTTACATAATTAGATGTAGTGAGATAGCAGTCAATGCACGGTAATACTTTATAGATCTTCAAGATTTAAAAAAAAGTCCTGAATCTGCTTTTGTTTTCCTTAAAAGCATTTTCGGTTTCCTTAGGAGCAGAAGATTTTTCAAATTACAGAGTGAAATAGGTAGAAATACATGCAAGAAACTGGATCAAAACAAAAGAAATATCAGAAGGGTAAAATCCCATTGCAGATCCCAATTTTAAATAGAGTGAAGGGATATCTTGGAAATGTGGTAGATAGTGTTTAATTATACCTTATAACAATTTGGTGTCACTTGGATACTTGTACCATAAGAATAGTTTCAATTCCTGTGACCAAGAAACAGAACTCTGAGTTGAAGAGCTCTCTTAAACAAGGTGGATGAATTATTCTATACTACAGATTCATTGCGGATTAAAATTCTTAAAATATTGAGTTGCTAAAAGATAGGAACTAGAGTAGGATCTAACTATTCTAGTGCATGAGGATCTAACAAGGAAATGTGCTCTGCTGGATCTGATACTTAGAAGCAAGGAAGGTCATGGATGTGGAAGTCATGGGCAGCTTTGGCTGCAGTGACCATGAGATGGAGTTTATAATCCCAAGAGGAGGGAACAGGAAAAAAGGTAGTACCCCAATGCTGGATTTCAGGAGAGTTGATTTTAAAGTTTTCAGAGATCTGCTTGGAAGAATATGATGAAATATGGCCCTGGAGAAAAGAGAGCTCTAGGACAGCTGTTTAATATTCAAGGATCACTTCCTCCGAGTTTAAAAAAAGGTCCCTCCTGACAAGTAGGAAGTGAAGCAAAGTCAGAAGGGAGCCTTCAGGGATACGCAAGGAGCTCCTCATTGAACTCACATGTAAAGAGGAAGTGTACGAGAAGTGGAAGTAGGATTAGGTGATCCAGGAGGAGTATAGAATATAGAACTGTCTGATCTTGCAGGGACAGGATTGGGAAAGCTGAGGATGACCTGTAGCTGAGTCTGGCAAGGGATGTGAATGGCAAAAAGGAGTCCTACAGATACATAAACAGCAAAAGGAAGACTAAGGAAAATGTGGGCCCACTGCTCAATGGGGAGGTAGATCTGGTGACAAATGACACAGAAATGTCAACCTCATCTCAATCCCTGGGAAGGTGAGAGAACAACTAATTCTGAAAACCATTTACAAACTCATGAAGGACAAGCAGATGACTGGAAGTAGTCAGCACAGATTTATGAAGGGGAAATAACATTTAGCCAACCTGATAGCCTTCTACAATGAGGTGATTAGCTTGGTGGATGAGAGGAGATTGGTGAAGGAGGGGAGAGCAGTGAATGTTATATAACCTGACTTTAGTAAGTCATTTGACACTGCCTCCCATAACATCCTCATAGACAAACTAATGAAGTATGGATTAGAAAAACAGATGGTGACATGGACTGAAGACTGGTTGAACAGACAGGCCTGGAGTGTTATGCTCAGTGGCACAAAGTCCAGTTAAAGACAAGTCATTAGTGGTGTACCCCAGGGGTTGACAGTGAAGCAATACTATTTTGCATCCTCATTAATGACCTGGACGATGGGAAACACTGTTCCCTCAACAAGTTCACAGATAATATAAAACTGGGAGAGGTGGATAATACATAAGATGGGCGTGCTGCCATTCAGATGGACCATGACAGTCTGGAGAAGTAGTCTGACAGGGACCTCATGAAGTTCAGTAAGGGGAAATGCAAAGCCCTGCACATGGGCAGGAGTAAAGCCAGGCACCACTTCCTGCTGGGTGTTAACTAACTGGAAAGCAGCTCCCCAGAAAAGGACCTTGGGGTCCTGATAGACAACGGGGCAAAAAAAGCTAACAGTATCCTGGGCTATATTAGGAAGAACACTGCAGGTAGGGCACATCTGAAGTACTGTGCTGAGTTCTGGGCTCTTCAGTATAAGAACTCAGACTTACTGGAGTGCATCCAGAGTAGGGCCATAAAGATTGTTAAGGGCGTCTTTCATATGAAGAGAGGTTGAGAGAGCTGGGTCTGTTTAGCCTGGAGAAGAGAAGGCTCTGGAGGAATTTTGTCAATGTAAATAAATATCTGATGGAGGGAATGAAGATGAGGGAGCCAGACTCATCTCTACAGTGACCAGTGACTAGACAAGAGGCAATGAGCACACATAAAAACACAGGAAAATCCATCTGAACACAAGAAACATTTTTTTTATTGTGAGCACGAATCAGAAAGTTTGCCCAGAGAGGTTGTGGAGTCTTAGATCTGTGGAGATAATCAAAACCTGATTGAATATGGACCCTGTTTGAGCAGGGGGTTTGGATGAGATGATCTTCAGAGGTCCTTTCCAACCTTGACGACTCTGCAATACAAGTATGTTGTGAGAGGACAAAGTTTTGTTGCAGTTCAACATAGTTAAAAGCTTTCAGAAGAATCTCATGGTAATCATCACTGGGATAAAGTAATGGACACAAGGACTGGAATAATGGACCAGAAAATAATAGACAAAAGGTTGTAAAGGAAGAAACTTCAGTTGGTTACACATATGACAAAGACGAGGTTTGAATTAGCTATTGCCATTCACGGAGAAGTTCTCAGCACTACTGAGGGCTGGAAGCAGCAGTGGTCAAAGTGGTATATATTGTCAGGGATCGTTAGGAAAGGGAGTATGAATAAAGCAAAACCTGTATCTCTGCAACAGTAAAAACCTATGATGTACCCACACCTTGACTCTGTGCAGCTCTGATTTAGTGGTCTAAAGAAGCAAATTGTATAGGGAACATAGAGAGAAAATGATGCAGTGATGTTATTTCTAACAGGCTGAAGATAACAGATGTTCTTTCACCCAGTACTTATTACATTGTGGAATTTAATGTTTTAGAGTCTAGAGGAAGTAAAAGTTTAGGTGGACTCAAGGAAGATTTGAGTAATTTGTACATGATGAGTAGTAATTAATAAATGATAGATCCACAGGCAGCTACTAAGTTTATTTCCACTTGCCCTTTTCCCATTTGTTTCTTTACTTTCCTTTACAATTTCTCTCCCCCAAAATCTAAGAACATGACTACTCTAGGTCTTAACTTCTTAGGTAAAACTTTATAAAATCTTGGGTGCCTGGGATTTTCTTAATCATTTTGAAAGTCATGATTGAGAGAAATTACTGTAGATTTAATGTACTGCTGAAGCCAAAACCTTTAACCAGCATAGATTGCTCAGCTACAAGACAAAGGAATGAGCTGGTAGCTCTAGCAAGTGTACATCTGATTTTTAGAGCATATGTTCACATATAGGTACAGAAAATCTTATGTGCACTCCATCATTATTAACTGGCACTATCAAAGCCTCTCCAGCAGTTTTGATATTCTCTAAGTACATGTGACAAGCCTTTGCAGTTTCTCTGTGCTGTCAGTGAAATTACTGGGAGGAGCTGTAGGTGTTCTACAACCATCTAGCTACAATGGCAGAGTCATAATTATAGTGGATTTGCTTAACCCTGATCACAAGAAAACAGCTTTCATTTAAGTGAAAAATTAAGATTAGTATTTAATCATTATTTGCAGAGAAATGGCATATTTCTTTCAAAATGAAACCATCACATTCTGTGAAATAATCTAACTCAGGTAGGTGGAATAAAATGATAATGAACAGCAGTATAAATTTAATGAACACTAGTGACTTACAGTGTCTGAATAAGGATACTATTACTAAACTACAGGCAAAATCTGGAATGAAGACCACTTTTTCTATCAGTCTTTTTTCAAAAACTAGCATAAATGAAAGACAGTTAAAAGCTATAAAAAGGCTGGTACAACTTAGACCTAAGAAGAGATTTGCATTTATGGCAAAACTGGGTTTTCTGATTTAATGAAGTGTAATTTAAAATGAGGATGTTTTTTGGCAAATTTCAGTTCTAAACTCATACAAATTTGGCAGAACTTGAAAGGCTGCCAAAGACATCTTGCCTTAGTCTCTGAAGTGAGGATAACAATCTGACATGTAATGCCTTGATAAGAAAAAAAGAAGGAGAAAAGTGAACCAGGGAGAACAGAAGGAATTCACTAAACAAAGAGACAAGGACCAACAAAATCCTGCGTAATATGCATTTTGCATACTAAATGTATACCCCCCAGGTGTTACTACCCACTTGGTGGCCAGCCAAGGAGTTGCAGAGCCGGTGAAACCAATGAATGAGTCATTCAAACCAATGACTTTGGTTGAATATTCCATTACCAACATCAGAATTTTTTTTTTTCCAAAATTAATAAAGAGAATAATATCGTGAAAAAACTAACAGTACAAATGCAACACCTATATCACATTTACCTGTGACAAAGATCCCCTAAATATCCCATGCAATTAAATATTTATTAAAGTGTTCATGAGCAACAGTGTCACTAAGCACTAATCAGTGTTTATTTTTTTTTTATTTCTAAAAATTGAGCACATATTTTTCTATATTCAGAAGAAGGGGGGTAGAAGGTGGAGGCGAAGCAAGCCTTGCAGCACTGTATTTTTTTAGAGAACAGTTCTGTGAGATTATTTCTATACTTCTTAGACACAGAAGTCGATTTTTTCAATTTGAAAGCATTTCAGAAAAACACTCAGCTTGACAATGGGGGCTTGTAACTGTTATGCGAGTACAATAGTTTAAGGTGAAGCAGCTAAGAATAACATCAACATTATTATTATCTTTCTTCACTGTTTGGTACATTTTGATTTGAAAAATTAGGATCAGTTGTGACTGTGTCAAAAGTTCTCATATGACTACTTCTATATCTAGTTTTTAAAATTGAAATTCATCTAGTATGCACTATTGCCCTACCCTTAATTCCTATCCTGATCTCTTAAGAAAGTGACAAATTATGGCCAGCTCACTCCTTAGTCCAAAAAAGGAATTTGAATTCTATTATATTCTGGCTGAGCTGGAGCAGAAAGCTGTGCAAAATTGTTTCTAAGTCATTGTTTTGTCTGTTATCACAGAACAGCACAAGTATTTATTGCAAGTACTCAAAATAATTTGCAGCAACCTCAAAATGCTATTCTAAAAAATTCAGTCATTGCGAGACACTACATGACCTGCTCCAGGGCATGAAATACTTTATCCACAGATGTAATTGAGTAGTGAAGCGTTATTCTGCATCCTACTCACTGGAACTAAGATGCTGTGAACTAAAATGGTTGCCTCTGCGTGTGAGGTGACACTTAGTCTGTATTTTACTCTTCAGTCCCTGATTTTATAGCATAGAGGCATTTTAGGAACATAACAGCTATGCACCAAGTTGTTTTTCATCAAGGGCGAGCAGTGCTGAGGTAATAACAATACCTGAGTTCACTTGGCGGGTTGAATCTCTTGACAAGGTACAAGGGGTAGCTGAAACAAAACTTTCCTTTGAGTACACATGGAAAACAAACTGTTTCTCTACATTTCTTTGCATTTAAAAGATACATGCAAGAATGCACAAGTAATGCTATCTCTGCAATTCAAGGTTTGCTGTTAGCTATTTTCTTCTAGATTTTTGTGCTTTTGCTTGTGATTGGCTAGTAATGAATCTGCTGCCTTCCTCTTGTGTGAGTGATGTGCAGGTGCTTTAAGAGGTAGAACAGAAGCAACAATTCACAAGAAGCTTCCACAAGAAGCTTTTCCAGTATAAATCTGAGCTGATTTTCCTCCTCTTTCTTTTGATTTAATGATCTCTATGTTACTGCCCTTTGAAGAGCTTAAGCATTAAGCAGATGTTTTAATAACTTCAGGAAAATATTTTATACAAGTGTTGATCAGCCTAGCTTTAGCCCTGTACTCCCAATAGGGGTTGAAGTTTGGATCCGCATAAAACATGTAACCTATCTTTGTCAGCACTCCAACTCTTTGTAATTCCACTAATTACTTTATAAATTAAGAATCAGCATCAATTATATACTTAACAATTAATTATCACATCCTAGACTCTTTTGTACGCATTACAATCTTCAAAGGTAAAATGGCTATTTTAAATATTTTAAAGATGTTTTATGAATGACACTTTTCTATATTAAAATTGATGTTCTGTGTGTAGGCCATATATGAAGAGATTAATTTGCTTTTAATGATTTTGTCTAATTTATTGATCAGAATAAAGATATGATTTAGTAGAAGTGTTCTGTACCAGCCCTAAGCAGATTTGTTATCTTACACAATCAGCTAGGGCCACCTTTTGTGTACAGCAAGTTTTCTTTCAACTGTCTGTTTATAGTCAGGCTCCCTTATACTGCTGATGCATGATAGCTGTGTGAAGAGATCACTTTTGTAACCTAAGTAGCCCACCTGTTCTTACTAGAGTTGTATGAGCTACTACATGATACAAAAAGTTTACCACAGAATTAATGTGCAAGTTCTTCCAGAAACTTTGCACTTCTGCAAAAACTAGAGAGTATTGGAAAAGCTGTGAAGTAGAAAATCATTCATATTCAGGGTCTGAGTTCTGCTATGCCTTCATACAGTGACTATCTCACTGCCAGTAAGTCATTTGCCATTTAAAGACTGATAAATTCTGTTAGGCTGTTCTGATAAGAAAAAGAGCTAATACAGCTGGTGTACCTGGTCTGTTTGGTGCTGATTTGGAGTACGGGTAACTTCAACCTTGATGATTTAAAAAGATACACAGTGTTAAATGTTGATGCTGTATCTCTCTGAATAAACAAAAACACCATAGTGACAGTTTATCTTTCTTGCTTAGGAATTAAGTTTAAACAGAAACTATCCAAGAATTATTTTCTAAGTGTTGTTACATATCTAAGTCTTGTTATAAATCATGGTTTGTTACAAACCATGCTCCAACTCAAAGTCAATATATGCCAAAAGTACACTTTTAATTGTAACTCAAATTTTATTTTTTCCTATTGCCTAGACTAGTTATTTATTTCAGGAAAACTGGCATGGATCTCAGTGTTGTTTAACTAGTTGAGTATTTATGCAACTTGTCAGACAAATTGTACAGGTCCTCTGAGCCAGGTACTACTTGGTACTATTTTAGGTAGCCACCTAGATTTAAAGTAGCTCACAAGCAGCAGCAAAGAGAATATAAATATAAAGATACTTACATATACACAACTACCTCTTTGTCCTTTGATGTTGCACCTGACTATATATTTCCACATAGCTTTCTCTTAGGTTATGTAGTTCCTTGTTGTATCTGAGAAGTAAATCTGCCACTATTAACTTTTTGTTCTGCCCCGATATACAAATTTGCTTTGTTGATAACGACTTGCAAAATGCCTTCAAAAGTTCATCATATTAATTAAATTGGTCTTGTCTTTCACTTCTGGAATGCTATATTAACAGAATTACAGATGTTATTACATCTTGAAAATCCATTTTCATCCATCTTCTGTCTTATTATCTCTTCATTACTTATCTATGAAGGGTTTTTTTTTTCCTCTTCTGCACCACTTAAATGCTTTAAGCAGCTTCTATTTTTTTTTAACCTTCAAACTGCACTGCTTCTAATCTCCTGGTGGTTTTGACAGTTGAAATTGTATGATTCTATTTCATACAATAATGATCTTTCCTAAATGAGCTATTGAACTGTGATACGGAGGAGTGGTGCTGTGTCCTGACCTTTGAGATGAGGTCAAGAAGTCTGGTCTCAAGGATGCCAGGTCCTGCAAAAACCTGAGTGCTGGGCAGTACTTATCAGTGAGGTAATAGGTTATGTGGGTGGAGGGACCCAAACAATGAAGTAAAGTGATCAGAAATCTAGTGGAGAGAAAAGACTGTGGGAGGCAAATAGCTCTGTAGGATATTTGGATCATTCAAAATTTCTTATGCTCTAATTTTGAAGTACTCCATTTCATAATGAGATGACATGACCTGATACTGAGAGACTTAGTCAATCTATTCCAGTGTAAATGACTTTGTCATGTTTATTTTCACTGTAAGACAGCGTTACATGCTGACTTCCAATGTGTTGTTCTTTTTTATTTCATCACGGCTTGCTGAGACATAAATCATTTTTTATTGCTGTGCCTACAGGCTATTTACTCTTTCATCATGTTGTTATTAAACTTCAGTCTTGTTTCTTGTATGTTAGCTGTCATCATGTCATATGCTTATTTGAAAGAAACTTATAAAATGGGTTCAACAGTGTTTCTTCAGAAAACTGATAATGTTTTGTACATTGTGGGGTCAGGCTTATTGCCAAGTAAATTCGGGCTTGAAAGGGTGTTACCAAAACCAACTTAGATTAAGAGTAGATAATTTATAGTCCACGGGCCAGTTCAAGGACAACATTTTTTTATGGGATATAGTTTCTTTTATTTTGGTAATACTACCGGACAACACTTAAGTGTAAATTAATGTGTGCCTCATCTAAGTGTTTGAAAACTCTCAGTTCTTAACAAGACTAATGTAACATTCAAAATCTTGACTGTCAAACAAAAGTGCATCATCACTACTGAGTGAAATGAGGGAGACTCAAAGAGTAGGCTACGATTTCAGTGATATGTTTAGCATTATGCAGTTTAAATAGGAGGGGCAGGAAAATACTTTATAATATACTTATGTATAATTACTTAAAATTTTTAAAAATATATAGAAAATTTTATCCTGATGTGCCCATATGTAGATACTAGTGACTGTTCTGTGTGTGTTCATATAGAACACATTTGATCTATATTTTTATTCTGGGCCACAGTGGTTGATGAGTTAGAAATTTTTTTTATTCTGGGCCACAGTGGTTGATGAGTTAGAAATTTGATCTGCTGGTTCCAAAGGTCTCTGATCTCTGTTTTCTTGTTCACATTCCTCAAGCTCAAGTATTTCCTGGTGCAGGCCCTCTGTTAGCTGTGGTTCAAGGTCCTCTGGCCTCCTCCAGTCTTCTGACTTCTGTCCTGTAACTCCCAGACTTTGCTGATTTAATGAGTTCCATGAAGAAGTTAAGACCTTCCACTCCCTCGTGACCAAAAAACAAACAAAGAATGCAAACAAAATAACCCCCACCTTATTGGCCGTCATGACTTGAGACTTCCAAAAACTTTTGTTTATTGCAAGCTGGAGTTCACATACCTGGATTGTTTTCTCTTACAGCTTCTTTTGATTGGGGGTAGAGGAGTAATTGGTTTCTGGAGGTGAATATCTCCCTGTCTGTAACCTGGTTTTCTGTCTTTGTCCTTGAAAAGGTGTACTCTGTGTTTGTACGTGTGTCTGGAGGTGTCTGTCCAAACCTCTGGAGCCAACACATCTTGAACTTGTCAACCACATGATGGCACCGAACAAGTGCTAATTGAAAATACTTCTGTTGTTCCTGATTGATGTTATCTGCAAGCATGGAAAACAGAGGGTAAGAAAACAATGTAGCCAAGCAAAACCACTGTGAGATAGAGGCAACCCCACTGTGTTTCCCCACAGGATGCTTCAGTGATGCTCCTCTCAGCTTGACATCTACTGGCCAGTCTGAGGGAAAAATTTGGCTCCTATCTTGGTAACACCAATGCGAGGAGACAGCTTTACCTTCTCCTTTCTCTTACTGGAAAGCTTCCAAGCAAAGTCTTCTGTAAGACTTATGGAGCCCACTCCAGCACTGATATTGATGTGCCTTACTGCTGAGACTTCACTGACCTCAGCTGGAATGAGATATCTGAATAATTGTAGGAGATCTGGGTCTGGAAGATTGCCTGCTATGAATTGTGGGTTAGAATCACTGTCTAGACCTGTTTAGAAGGCTCCTATGCAACAGAAAAGGAAATTTTTTATTTATTTATTTATTTATTTTTACTATTGATATAAAGTTAATGTTTGGAGTTTCTTAACAATATCAGAGGAGTATGTGGCTTAATTCTTTGACAGATCTGAGGCATTTTATAGGTATACTGCATATCTATAATTTACAGAGTTACCGACTATCAAAATCTATTTTCCCTTTCCTTTTATCTCAAAAAAAAAAGTACTATTTTCTTCCGTCTGCTTACAACAAAGTTTTTCTTGGTTTCCTCATTAGTCCAGTTCAGCCTCAAGTATTTCCTTTTTTCTTCTCTTTTTTTTTTTTTTTAAATTTTTTTTGGTTTTTTTTAAGTGAAGATAATCTGTTGGAAAGGAAGCAAAGCCATAACCAAATGAAGAGGTGGAGTAGGTAATGATCTGTAGGGTGCTCCACTCATAGCCTTTTTGTCATGACAGGAAACCATAAGACTGTAGATAATTTAGATTTAATCTCTTTATTCTTTGTCTGCTAGGAATGCCATTATAGGAACTTGACAGTGGCTCACCTGTCCATCTGGAATTGGACTAAACTGTTCATCCACTCTGTTGAAGTACAAACTCTGCAAGAGTAGGAAATGTTGTGTTTAGAAGAAATGCTTGTGTCTCTGGAATCAGAACGATTCACCATGCTCTGCAAAATCAATTTAATTGTTGAAGTCTAAAAAAATTGCCTTCAGGTGTAGAGACTATTATGCTTGAAAAACCGTTCTATTTTTTTTTAAGAAATTGCCTTCCATTAGAGCTGTACCTTGCCTAGAGACAGTAGGTAAAATGACAGATCTATTTACTTTTTAGTTATAAGCAGCTATGCAAGGAAGCACTGATCTTACAATGTGATACATAAATGTGCGTGACTTGGGAATGTTTGCAGGAAGTAGTATTTGTGTTCATAACACCACCCAAAGAAAAATTTTGTGCTGATAACTTTAGCAGAGCAGAAGTTTTTAGTCTCTTAAATCTAAACCAGAGTTCTAGTTTTACTCTTATGGTATCCTCGTGTCTGGAAAGCCAATTTAAGGACTTCTTCAGCCTAGTTTATGCCTCCTCTCAAGCCTCTGGGGCCTGCGGCCTGAATGATGGAGGAGGGTCAGGATTGGGCTGAGGGCTCCTTTCCTGGGGATAGCTCCCCTGTGCCCTTCTGCTGCCCCTTGGGCGCAGAGACTGCCCTCCACCTTCCCTCGTGTGCCTGGGCTCCAACCCCCTCCTCATCCTGTGCCTGGGTTACCCTGGATGAGATGGTGGTAACAGTGTTCCAGGAGGGTCTGGGGCCCTCAGTGACACCCTCCCTGCAAGTGGCTCTCAGCAGTGGAGGAGAGAGGGCTTTTAAAATGAGGTAGTGGTAGAAAGTAAACCTTGAGAAAGAGGGGTGGGGTGTTTTTTTGCTTTAAGATATACTGACTAGGTATCAGATTTATGAGTTAAATGAGAACTTGTCAGAATTTTGGTTGCAAAATAATAGAGAGCGGACGGTTTATCCTGAGACTGTGTGAAACCTCAGCCTATAAGTTATAATGGTGGAACTGGCTTCCATAATCTCCTACCATGCAGTTATTTTTCATATGGAATTTACAAATCAATATTGGAAACAAGAAATGTAAGGGAGCCTTTAAGCAGTCCCATAGTCGTTACATGAAACAACAGAAATGACATAGGCCACAAGAGCTAATTATATTTGCCCTCTGCAAAGTAGGAGAGTTCTACTTCATACGCATTAGATAATTTTAGTTTGGGGCTATTGCCAAACAAGATGTAAGGATGAAAGGCAGAGTGCTTGAAAATACAGGTTTACATTAATGGCAAACTTAAAACAAAACATCTCGGCTAACATGTCAGTCAACCTAATTATCCCTTACAATTTCTTCCAAGGCTTACGTGCTTTGGAGTGTTCTAGCCATGTATGTAACATAATCTTGTCATTAAAGATGATTAATAGAGTCATCAATTGCTGTAAGTTTCATCTGTTTCTCTTAAGTTGCTCAAGGTGATTTGAATTTCTCAAGCTGTTTCTATTTTGGTTCCTCTGCATGGATCTTAAGGATAATAATGGTAATATGGGTGGAGACCTGAATTTCTTCTCCTCTCCTGAAACTTTTTGAATAACGATTCTGGATCTAGAAACATCTCTCTTATTCATAGTCTTCTAAAACATAATAGTAAGCCTGTTATATATCATTAGGCACAGGAAGTATGAGAGACATTTTCCCTTCTAAAACATAATAGTAAGCCTGTTATACATCATTAGGCACAGGAAGTGTGAGAGACATTTTCAAAATACATGATATTCAACTTGCTGTGAGATTTATTTATTTATTTATTTTAAATTAGAATTGGGAATTCCTCTCCTTATACTTTCAGGAACAATTTCAGGGAGGTATCTCATATATCCATAAGACTTACCTTTAAATAAATTTGGCACCTGTGCCAATCTTTTATTTGCATCAAAATAATAACTTAATTACTTCCTTGTGATTATATTTAACTGAAAGCAAATTAAATTATTAGCAGTGGCTTTATTTAGCCATTGTAAGTCATAGGCAGAAATTAGACAATGTCTCAGTTTATCTTTACCAGGTCTACTAATTTAACTAAATTTGCTGGTTCTGAAACTTGGTTTAACACAAGTTTGCATTTACATTTTGAAAGGTCAATGCATTGCCCAGTTTTTGAAACTTGTTCTTTCTAGGTTTGGCAGCATGTCAATATAGCAGAGCAACCTTTTCTGTCTCGTGTTACAAGTAGAAGGGCCTTAATAAATGTCTTAAAGTGTTATTATTTTTAGGTCACTGTGGGTTGTTTTTACTATGAATTTTCCATGCCCCACACTTAAATGTACAGAGGTCTTGATTTTGTTAGTATTTATCTGTCATTTCACACATTGCTTATGGACAACTCAAACAATGAAACAAATAAATCCCTCTGACGTTTTGGAGTAGGTGTAACATAACATACCTGAAAATTATCAGTAATCCACTTTCCCAGATATATTTAAAGAAAACAGAAATTCTTATTAAAACACTGTCTAAAATACTTGCTGATGTGTTCCTAAATTTCTTTCTCCTCCCAAGATGATCCATTGAACTGAGAGGACAGCTTGTCAACACAGTAATTAACTAAAGAAAATAGAACAGTAGGCAAAACCAAATTGCTGTGCAACAGTATCTCAAAGGCACTTAACAGGTGCATTTAAACTGTTAGCAACTTAATACAGTAAACTTTCATTGTAGTGAACTGATGGGTGAGAGATTGTGGAACTTGCTGAAAGTTTCCACAGGTGGATCAAGTAATTCCGACTTCTATGGACCTCACAACATTGGTCTCAGAGTTACACACCAAAGTACAGCTTAACTCTTGAAAAATACCTTGTGGAATTGCCAAAAAGGTAATGTAGAGAGAGACGTAATGACTGACCACGTTTTTGTTACTCTACAAGAGCATTTTCTGTGGTAATTCAGCACAGAAATTTCTTGCTGTTGTGCTAATTCTGTGGGTGAGATGACATACAATTTAGAGAGCGTCCATCAGGGTGCCTTTACATTTAGTCTAGTGCTGAGAAGAGATCTAGTTCTGCCTTTAGAAGATTCCAGACAGGATCAAGGATGTCTGGTTTTTCCACACCGTGTAATGCTTATCAGCCCATAACCCTAAAAACCTACTGCTAATTAAGTGAAAAATAACATAGATTAGTTGCAGATGTTAGGGTTTGAATTCATAAGCATGTGTTGACTGCTTTGTGTTCATCTGAAAATACAAAGCAGCTTTAATCCAGTGCAACAGTTTTGAACAGTGCCTAATTCAAAGAGGTTCCATTTTGCTTTGGTTTCCTGGATACTTCTGCAAGAGACAGGATCTCTTCATAGTTGACTGTGCCAAGTGCTTTATACTGGTTTGATGAAGTGTCTACAATGTAAAATAAACAGAGAACTAAAAGTTGATGTTATAAATCTTTATATCACATGCGTTATCATATGTGATGCTTTTGTTTTCTGTTTTTGACATTTTGTACAATTTTTAATAATAGAATTAATTCCCAACTGGAGAGTTTAGAAATAATAATGAAACTCTGAACTTGTGTCAGTGACTGACAGGTAAAAAGAACACTGTAAAGATGTTGTCTCATACTTGAAACATTCAAACTAAGAAATTCAGAGTAAGGCTACCCCCAAAAAACTTGTAATAACCAAGGGGAATAAAGAAGGAAATCAATGCAGAAGGGAGCCTTAACAACTTTAAGACAACTTCATCTCTT
>NW_010140467.1:0-48913 GCF_000699245.1 Pterocles gutturalis | reverse complement strand
GGCAACACAGAAGAGGAAAGAGAAAGAAGCAGAAATTAGAAAAAATAATTTTTGAACATAGCTTGGGCAAAACCCAATGCTTATGTTCTAATTATAAACACAGGATTTCAGTTATATTTGTGTATCTATGATCTATTACAGAAAAAATAAGAAAAGGAGGACAGAAAGAATGTGAGAAGGTATGAGTTCTTTAAATAATGAGGACTGAGGTGACTGAATTAAAAGAAAAACTCTCCAAAGAGTTTTCTGATAAAGCATTTTGCAGCTGAGCTAGAGAATTCTTGTTGTCTTTGGAACAAGAATTAAATCAAGGTTTGCTCCAAATTGGAAAAGTTTGCAGAGAATTGATAGAAAATTTCAGATGGAGGTCCTCAAATAGTATTTTAAATAGGAGCTAGTAAAGTCCATGACTTCAGGATTAATTTGCCTGTTGCCGTTGAAATACTATAATTAAGATAATGTAAATATATGTGAAAATAGCAAAAACTGCAGCAAAATTCTTGTTATGGGTAACAGCTGTACCAATTCTTTCAGATTCTCTCAGTACACAAAAGAATATGAAAAAAATGTTGTGTAAAAGGCTGACTTCAGGAATTAGGTTGAGACTTCTGCTAGGAGTAAGCTTCACACTTTAGAAATATACTGGAGAGAAAGCAATAAAACACCTACAGAAGGTAAATACCTGGTCATGAGGCCACATAGGACTTGCACACCTGGTATTCCCTGGCATAAAAAGGCAGCAAAAGCTCTTTGTCTTTCAGTGTCTTCCAGCTTTATATTCTGAGGGAATGGAAGTCATTCCAAGGAAATTCTAGCTTTTGGAGGGAAATATTACGCTTTTTTGTATAGGTTTTGGTGATCCCACATCTCAGCTTTTTTTTTAAAGGAATGTGGACCTTCCTGATATTTTTCACAGACCTTGACTTCCTTTGTTTCTGGGGTTGTGAAATTACAGACATTTCTGGAGTATTCTTAGTTTACAGAAATGTATTTCATTGATGAGCATTATCATCGGGGTGGCAGTATGAGTCATACTGTGTGAGCTGATAGAGGCAGTTCCTTGTGCATGAAATAACCTCTTATTTCATAACTTAGAATGATATAACCCTCCAACTCTGAGCCTTATGCTCAGATTTAGCTTCATTTTCTCTGTTTTTTTCAGCCTCCACTGCAAATTATGTGTAGAATAGAAAAATGGCTATTATGCTTTCATGCAGACTTCAAGTGCTCAAAGCTTATAAGCCAGCTTCACTTAAAGGTCATGAAAATGATCTCATTAAAATTCAGAAGGTTGACATGGTCTACAATTAAGAAAGATGAAGCCAGTAATTCAGCCTCATCAAGAGCCCAATTCAAGTGCCTCTATGCAAACGCATGTGTGGCTATGGTGAAAGCCTTCTTGAGCTTAGAAGGTCGGGCTAGGAAGAAGGACCATTATTTAGACAGTCTTCCCCAAGTGTATAAAGCTTCTTATGCCAGTCTTTCAAGCATCACATAAATTCTGTAGTTCTTTATATCTGTGTTTCCAAAATCTATACAAAATACAGAACACTTCCAAGATCCTTTGTACTCTTGTCTAATTTTTGGTTATTCAGGTGTATTTATTGAATGCCGAAAAAAAAGACTGAGCAAGTTGCCTAAGATATCTTAGGGGAAAAAAAAATGTCATGCATGTGGTTCCTGAAGTTGAAACTTTCACTGTAATGTTGTGTGAATGAATGTTACAAGTAAATCCCCTTTCTCTTCCTCCACCTTGTGATACCCGTCTTCCTCCATTCTGTTTTCAGCCTGGATTGATAAGCAGAACTGAGGTCACCACATCCCTATGGAGTTTCTTATAGGTATCTACCTCCTTTTGATTTTACTGCTGTTAGCAACAATATCACATAATTGGCATTTTACTGCTCTTAACAACAATATCACATAATTGGCTGAAATCTTGAAAGAAGGCAACTTAACTGAAGGTCCCTCGTGGCTGTGCTCTCTGGTATGGTATCAGTGTAAAGTAGCTGGAAATCCAGCATGACTCTTCAGCACCTCCCATGTGATGTATGAGAACGGTAATCAATCAATGAGCATGAACAGAACAACTATAGCATGAAAAGATACTCAGTTGCTACTTTGTACCTTCAAATCTTATAGAAATATGATATGATTTCTCTCTATGTTTCTACTGAAGATTTTAACCAAGAAAGATTATGGGAAGTTTTAGAGAAAAAGTATGATAAAATAGAAATGTCACCTCATCAGTTTTATATAAAGTGTCTGACTAGAATGGTCCCCAAACCTCAAGCAATATTAACTTGGAAAAAGCAAAGTTCAGTTTCAACAACAAATTTTAAGTTATGGGCATGCAGTTTTGGAAGTAAAATGTCTTTGAAAATCATCTTGGTCTCATTTGGAGTCCCAAACCCTAAAGTAGTTCAACAATACTGTAATATGATAGAAAACATTTATAAAGCATATATATAAAAATAACTCGAAGAACAATTTGTAGTTGAATGATAGTCATAGAACTTTTGTGATGTACATTCAATTGCATACTCACGTAGCATAGGTTTTGTAATAGGTCCCTGTCACAGTGTCTCTAATTTACCTCATCCTCCAAACTGTCCACTATAAGAGTACAAAATTACTGTTGGGTATGATAAGTAGCACTGCAAATTCTTCAATATATTTTAAATGCAAATACAAGTACTCTGTGATTATGATATGTATTCTTTTTTCTTATTCCAAGCAAGGTTTCAAATGTGAAAATTAGTGGTACTATGGCATAATATATAAAGAATCTGATCAGTCATTATAAATTATAATCCTTTAGAAATTATTCATTCCAAAATTCTCATGGCAAAACTGATTAAAAAATGTTACCAGCTGTTCCATTTTGAAAACGTGTCAAGTATTTAGACTTCTAATTCAGACTATGGCATTTATAGAATCATAAAATCACTGAATTGTAGAATGGTTTGGTTTGGAAGGGACCTAAAAGATCGCCTAGTTTCAACCACCTGCCATGGGTGGGGACAACTTCCACTAGATCAGGTTGCTCACAGGCTCATCCAACCTTGCCTCGAAGCCAAGGTTGAACAGCCATTTAAGCTGTTCAGTTTTTTTTTAAAACTTTCCCATTTTCCATCCTTCAACAATGTATAATATATCAAGTGAAAATGAGAAAGCACAGACAAAATAGTCAAATTATCAGGATTTTTAAATTGCTTTTAGAGCTATCAGCTAGTTCAATAAGGCAGATTTCTCTAGTTGTTGTGGTAGAAGTGGTCACAAAGCAACTACTGAACAAAGGAAGAAGTGTTGCCTTTCAAATTGCTACCTAGAGAGAAATAAGAGCAAAAAAAAAAAAAAAAAAAAAAAAAGAGAGAGAAACTGATGAAACAAAATATTCTTTTTTTGGCTTATCTTCAGACTAGAAAATAAATAATATTTTAATGTATTTTTTGCTTCTAACAGTTTTTCCAGCTCAATTTACATACCATATGTTAGGTCACTGTCATGGTTTACTTGATACAATATGCAATTAGTAGAATAAAAATGTAATATGATAATATCTGAGCTTGCTCATTGTCTTCAGTGATGCCAGTAGAGCTTCTAATTTGAGAGGCCATACACTCTTCCACTAATTTGGACTCTTCATGGAATTTAAAGTGGAATTTTTTTAAGTTTCTGGATAGTATATAAATATTACTAAATATTTTCTCCAGCAATTTTTTTTAATAAAATGTTAAGACTTTCTTTAGGGTAGTCCTCTCATGGACTCAGAGGGATACTTAAATGCCTTTAAATTTTCATGATTAAAAAGTCTTATGAGGTGCTTGAATGAGGTGAATTTGGATAGAAAGTCCTAGCTAGCATATAAAGCTTAACAAGAAGAAAGAGTGAGGGGAAAAGGAGAGAATAGCATTTATTTTCATTTTGTTTTTGCAGGGGAGAAGGGATGAAAGAGGTGACTTCAAAACATTTCCAGCGGTCTTAATGTCTTCAATGTAATTTGTAAAATGGAGAAACAACCAGCCTTTTACGTAGCATATGCATTAAGAGGAAAATATCTAAAATAGACACCCTCAGTAAAAAAAATTGGTACCATTTTTCAGCTGACACTGTTTTTACCCATTATGAGCATTTCTTTTCTTGTAGGATTAAGTAAGAGCTCATTAAACACCTAGATAGGAGAGGCACCATTAGGTAACAAAGAAATTACCATATTAGGATCAATGCAAAGCATCAATTTGAATATTAACTCTATGAAAATATTTTCCCTTTTTTGCCACCTAATAGGAGCCTTGAGAACTATTATGAAAAAAAAAAAAAGTTGGGGGGTAGGATGGATGGGTGGACTTTTAAGAAATGTTACAGTAGTTGTCAGTTGTTATGCCTCCAAACAAGGATCCAACAGAAACAACTCTGTAAAATGAGTAGTAGTTTCGTGTAGATACAGTCAGTCATAAGTGACAATGAACACTGTTATTCCTTGACTCTTCTTGGTTTTCAGATTTAACAGCTGTTTGGATCAAAAATTTTATTCACGACTGAATACGGCTGAAGAAAAAATTGGAATGCCTGTATGATTTTAAAAATTGGGTGGGGTGGGAGAGGTGAAAAAAGCTAATCCAAGAAATCTTTTGAAACCAAATCTTCTGAGAGATTTAGGTAAGGAGAAAGTTTTTATGAAGAGACATAGTGAATTTTATGGATAATTTCTGGGATGTAGAAGTAAGAAAGAATTTTGTGGAGTTCAGGAAAAGAAGGAAAACATCTTCCTCTTTGAGGTGTGGTTGTACATACATACAACAAATATACATACAACAATGTGGTTGTATGTATATTTCTTCAGAAGGAACAGGCCTTTACACAGAAGCTGCTGAGTCAGTTTGCTATTATATTATGGAAATAAATTAATGAATAATCTCATGGGCAATCCTCTCAAGCAATTTTTGACCACAGAAATGAAAAAGTTATAACCAAGATCAAAATCCAGCCAAGTCTGAAGTTTAGGAGTGTGTGACTTGTTTTGTAATGTTGACCATGGGACAGTAAATCTTGGGAGCCGTACTTCACAAGAGATTGTTTTCCACCTTCTTGATTTGCTTTTGTATCTAGTATTGCAACTCTTGGTAAAGTGACCTAAAAATGTATATAAATATATAATATTAAACTAAAGGCAGCAGTATACAATTCAGTTGTGTGAAGCACCTACAGTGATGATATCAGTGAAAAGTAACTCTTCAGGGTAGAAATAGTGTTTCGTTATTAGGTTGGACTACATGATCTCAAGAAGTCCCTTCCAACCTAAACAATTCTGTGACTTTGTGTTTCACGTTCACTGGACTCAGTTTTCAAGCTGTTTTTGTTTTGTTTTTTTCCCCACTGCTGCTGTCCTTCCCCCAAATCATGCCCAACTCAGATGGTCAAAATTTATTTTTTACTTTTTTGGAAAAAAATATATAAAAAAGTGAATTTAGGCAAATGTCATAACTCAAGATTATAGCCCCAACTATCATTGTGAATTCATTTTTAGGAGTTTTTGCAGCTATTGCTGACTGAGAAGAAATATGAGTCAGCCATCATTATGAGGAGTATATTTTAACCATATTGGCCCTCAAGAACATTTGTATTGCAGTTGCATACAAATTGCTTATTTTGCAAAATGAACTGCA
Organism: Pterocles gutturalis; assembly: GCF_000699245.1. Lineage (NCBI taxonomy): Eukaryota > Metazoa > Chordata > Aves > Pterocliformes > Pteroclidae > Pterocles > Pterocles gutturalis. Next base: position 43,244 of record NW_010140467.1, on the reverse strand, counting down.
AAACACTAATGAATATGCTTTGAGATATTTACATGAATTACTAAAGCTCAACTCATCTCATTATTAACATAGTCCATTTTGTGATGTACTGTCCCTATTTCTCTTACTGTTTTTGTTTAATTATCAGTTTGCAAGCATCAGTTATTTTTATTGGTTGACTAGGGGTTTAGTTGAAATCTTTTGTCTTTTTGATAGGTAATAAGAAATAGAATTTGGCTTCTGGACCTGAAATACGATCAATATGTATGAAATATTATATTTATTAACTGTTATGGCTTATGACAGTGGAAGTTCACTGTCAACATTGTAAATTTAATTATTCAGCCTTTGCATTTGATTATATTTATTTGTCTTCAAGTTAAGATGCTTAAAATGTTCCAAAACATTAGAAATCCCAAGGAGAAAAGATGTTTTCCCCTTCTAGGATATCCTGGTAGCATTCATTGTATACAGTACATTTCATACATCATTTCCCAAAGTAAGTCTGTGCATGCCCTCATCAACAACGTATGCAAAACATTCTTAGAGAATATTGAGTTATGTACTTTGCCCAAAGCTGTTTGTGTTATTTTTTTCCTTATTGTAGAATTTAAAGAAAAAGCAGTACATGAAAGTAGCCAATTAAATATTTATTATCTTCTTTGACAGCTGTCTGTCTCTGCACAAGGGATCCCCAATGTACAGTCAAGCTTAAAAATAACTTCATGGGCTATGGTACATTAAATTGAAAACCTTTTTTCTATTTTTTTCCCTTAATGACAGATAAATAGCAATTAGGTTGAGCTGAATTCAAATAGTATTCTGCTTGGAGCTGTCATCAGAAAAATCAATATTTCATTTGATGAAGTTGTAAGCCAACTAGTAACCTGAAAATATCAGGAAAGACTATGCTTCACTTTTCATTCCCATCCTTCAGTTATGACCAAATATATTATCCTTGTCATTTCCTTTTTGAATAGAAACAGTGATCACAAAAGCTCCATAAGCCCTTTAAAGTTAAAGGACAACAGGATATAGACCAGAGCAAAGCACTGAGTACCGTCTCTGAGGGTACTGTCTCCACTCACTCCACACTTTTTAATAATTCTGAAAATGGAGATACACAATCCTGTTGTTACAGTGACATTCACTCTGTAAACTTCAGCACTCGGTTAGGTGAAAAACATCTTATGTGTAGGGCCAGTAATCCTCTAACTAGGTAATCTGGAAAAAGTAAAAAATAAGGAAAAAAAAACTGGAAAATTACTTCTGTAAGTTTTCCTTGTGCAAAATACTTCACTGTGAAATCACGTGTTGTATCATGTCTATTCTCTCATACCACTTTGCATTAAAAATTATAAACTGATGATACATTATCTACAAACCCCTCTCCTAAGCTGAACACGGTTACAAGTTTAGATCATAAATGCATCTTTCTTCTGAGAAAAAGAAAAACAGTTTTCAGTTGACGTTGTGTTTACTGTATTTAATGTCATGTCTTTTATGTGAAGAATTGGGGTAAGATACTCGTATTCATTTGACATAGATCATCAAACAACTATTCAAACATTAGTACTTATTCCCACTTGAGAATGGTTAAATAGTATATAAAATGAGCCAGAACACAAGAGAAGTCATAAAATGGCTTTAATTTCCCCTTCTCCTTCCCTTTAAGTTTCAAACTTTTCCTTAACTAGAATTTTCTATCCAGTATTAGTCTATGAAAATAATGAACTATGTGTTGCCAAAATGTGTGTTCTAAGAGAGATTAACAAAACTGAGAGCATGTGGAAAGCGGGCAGAGTGTTTAATAATGCAGCCCCACAGTCCTTTGGTTCTCTGCAGGAGGCACTTATGGAAGTAGCCAAAACAAGTCGCTGCAGCTACAGATTATTTTTTCCCTCTTTTGAATAATTTTTGACAGCAAAAAGATGTAATCTCTGCTTGCAGGGGGTGCATAGCACTTCGTGGATACAGAGCCTAAGGTAGGAAGAGCCGCTACTTTGCTTTATTTCCATTGCAAATTTCACATAACAGTGTGGAAATGTCACAAAAGACACTCTAACTCTCTTTCAAATCCATTCTGTTCCTCATTATGATTGTTATCACTTTATTTCTGTTTTGTTAGTTTAGAAACTGAGGCTACTCAGTTTGGCGTAACTTATCAGGGCTCCTGGAGTTAGGGCAACTTACTCCAGCTAAGATCTGCCCTGAAGAACATAGAAAAAGAATCTGATATATAAGCTTTGTTAGAAGATTTTCATTTGACCTTTATCACAGTAAAACATTAGTAATTCACATTGTGGTTGTCTGTGATGCTTCCACTCAAGGAGGCATGTGATATTTCAGGGACAATGTATGTCTAACATAAGGCAAAAAGTTGCCTAACAAAAGTAATGAAAGATATTTCCTTCTGAGCAGTGATATTCTCATCTCTACAGCCCTTAGAAACATGGGAGATAATTGCATGGAGAGATTTGTTACCATATGTTTCTTATTTTTGTTGTTATTTTTCCCCTTAAAAAAGAGAGAGGAAAAAAGATGATGATAGATATACCTCACAGAAGCTTGTTACATTTCTTTTGGGAAATCAAACTGTACAATGTATATTGTGTGGTTCTGTGGGGATAGGGAGGAGCTGATTATATTATCTAAATCTGAGGCTGAGAACAAGATGACATGAGATGGAAACAAAAGAAATTGAAGGGAATTTACTTTCCATCCCCGGGGGAGAAGATTAAAACTGGTGTCTAAGGTATCTTCTTTAAATTCTAGTTCTCTCTGATTTTGTGATAAAAGCCAGTACAAGAAGGAAAAATGCTTAACCCAGAAATTTCACTCCATTCTGGGGACTTAATGCAGTCACTAATTTTTGGTGCTCATGTATATGTGATTAGAATAGACCTCTCAAAGCATCAAGTCTGCAGCATCTGCAGAAACAAATTCTGAGACTAGGAAAAAGATATATGTTATGTTTCAGAAGTACTATCTGAATGATTATTCATATTGTATGTCACAGTTGTTGGTAAATTCAAGTGGTAAGCTGCATAAATTAACATTTGTATTTGTAGACTGTGGATTTCAATTTGCTGAATGAAACTAATAGAGTAGATCACTTTTATTGGTTTACATGAATTTTTTCAATATTAGGCCTCAAACATCAAAATTCTACATGAGTTTCTGCAGTAGCTACAATACATACATTGCTATGGGAAATCTTAATTTCATTTAATTAAGGCAGTTATCCTGACATTTAATCTATTAAGAAACAAGCAATTTTTACTGTGTGTGGGGAACAACTAGCAGGAAGTATTTAAATGCTTACATAACTTCATTATAAAGCCTGCTAGCTGGAGCTGAGCAGTGTCTAAATTATTGATACCTCATTTAAATTGCATAGCCCTCAAGAAAAATACACTTTTGTTTGCTAATTAATAGAATATTCCTTCTGAGTGACAGCCTTGACGATGTACTTTCTCAGTTTATTCATTAAAAAAACCCAACCGTTTTGGTTGCTTTTTTTTTCTTGGAAAAAGTAGAGATCACTGAGAGTGAAGAGAGGCCATATAGAAGGAACCCTCTGTAAAAGGACAATATGAGCAAATTAAAGACTAAGTAATCACGTATTTGTAGGTGTCTAAATAATTGACAAACTAATAGTTACTTTGTGTTGCTCCCTGGTGCTAATCAGTCAATGTTCTCTTGATTTTATAAGTTTGTGCAAACTGTGATGACTTTCTTTTGTTTTGCTGTTCTCATTACTCTGACAAAATAAGGAGCAGGGCAAAAAGAATACAGAAGTATTTTTATAGAAAGAAACTGCAGCTCATCTGTCTGTACCTGTTTCAGAAATGTGTTGCAACTAGAAAAGAGGAACATGTTAGAAACTCATTCACTGGAAAGCCCCAATTTGAAAAAAGATGATATTTTTGCTCTATCTGTATGAAAATGCTGTGAGAATCTAGTACTGGATGAAATAGGCAAAGCTGTACTCCCAACATCTCTCCATGTGCATGGCTTATTGGTTACTTGCCTAACTTCAAGCACCTACTCGATGTCCCTAATTTAATCATCCTTGGCAACAAGAAAAATCTTGATGATATCTGTATTGTATCTTTCAAATTGACAAATCATTACTTTTTCCTTTTTTTCTTTTTTTTTTTCTTTTTTTTTTTTTAATTTAATAGTATATTAGTGAGGATTAGGTTCCTGATAAGAACTTCACTTAAATGCCTTAAGTGAGATGTCATGAATTTTGATCTTTGAACCAACCTGAAGTTGATTTTTCTTATATCTTATCTATATCTATATCTATATCTATCTATCTATATCTATGTCTATATCTATCTAACTTTGAAAGGTATTTCAGATGATGAAACTTTACATGCATCCATTTTGCTTGTGCAGTTCAGGCTTCAAAATGCCCATCATTACAAAGGACCCCCAAACACAACATATTTAATACATAGATTTAGGAACCTTATTAATAAAAAATTCCCACTGTATGTTATGGGCAAATATATTTAGGGAGATAAAGTTAAGAATTAAATCCATTGGAAGCTGACAGTGGAAACAGATCAAGCATATATTTCAGTATACGGTCGCTTTCATATACTTAGTGATGTGATGTTTGCTTTTCATGTGCTGTAGAGAAATGCAAGTGTTTTGGAAAGCCAAACCTTTCAGGGCTGCTAAGGGTATAGAAAAGCTTTTTGTTTATGAAACACAAAATAACGAGCTCGCTTGAGGAAAAATCTGGACACTTGTTCAGATTCTCTTTCCTTCTAATACCTAGCATTAATTAATCTTGACTGGTGAAAAAAGTAGCTACATTAAACAAAAAAAATTGCATGTTTTAAGTCCTGCAAAGATAAAGCAAAGTCCATTACACGTGTAATGGATGAGGCCCTCTATAAACAGAAACAGGTTTGTGTTTGCAAGCTATGGTCCTCATGGGGGGCTTCAACCACCCTGAGATCTGTTGGCAGGACAACACAGCAAGGCACCAGCGATCAAAGATGTTCCTGGAATACATTGATGATAACTTCCTCTTCCAAGTGGTACAGGAACTGGCGAGAAAATGTGCTGTGCTGGACCTGGTCTTACCAACGAGGAGGGGCTGGCGGGAAATGTGCAGCTCAAGGGCAGCTTTGGTTGCAGTGACCACGAAATGGTTGAGTTCAAGATCCTTAGGGCGTCAAAGAAGGTGCACAGCAAGGTCACTACTCTGGACTTCAAGAGAGTGGACTTCGTCCTCTTCAGGGACTTGCTTTGCAGAGTGTCGTGGGACAAAGCCTTGGAGGGAAGAGGAGCCCAATAAAGCTGGTCAGTAATCAAGGGCCATCTCCTCCAAGTACAGGAGCAGTGCATCCCCAGAAAGAGGAAGGCGGACAAGAACTCCAGGAGGCCTCTTTGTATGAACAAGGAGCTCCTGGACTTACTGAACAAAAAGAAAACATATAGGGAGTGGAAGCAAGAACCACCTGCCAGCCTTTCCCTGAAGACAGTAAAATTTCCCGGACTCTAGTCTTTCTGCTTCAAACTCAGTACCCTCTATCAGCACAGTTTAGTGCCTCTTGTTCCAGGCACTTCACCTCATCTGACTATCCCCAGACTTTTGGACTTCAGTCTTCCTTATCTCTTAATCTGACTTTTCCAATCCTGACCTGTCTCCAACATGGTTATTTTCCAACCTATCTGTTTATGCGATGGTTTCCCAGTCAAGCCTACTTCTTCCTTTATTCTTTCTCATCTTTTTGTTTGTTTGTTTGTTTGTTTTCAGAGTTGCAGTTCTCTGCTGCAAGCTAGTTACCAGTCCATTTTCTGATTTCTAATCCTGCATTTTCAGTGTCCTCACATCAGCATCTTTTTCTGTTTTAGACTCTCAGTTATAATCTAGTCTCCTAACCTTCAGTCTTTTTTCTATCTTTATTAAAATACAGCCTTTTTAGACAGATTTTAAATCTTACAAGTAAGACTGAAGTCACTACCCAGAAACCTATTGATGCCAGTTGAGAATCTGGCCATATTATGGGGAAATTTCTAGTGGTATCTACTATGGGCATTTCCTGACACTGCCACCTATCAGATCTCTTTTCAGTGGTTTATAACTTTGCAACACTTTAAAGTTAAAGATGAAATTTTCCATGCTGCATGTCTGCCTCAGGCTATACTTAGCTAGTTTCACTCAGAACAGTGTAGTTGTTTCCAGGAACAAGGTTGTGAAAAATGCAGCAATTGTTCACATGTCAAAAATAGTGTTGTTGAGAATGCAATTAATTTTCATCAAGCCTTCACCTACTGTTGTTATGACCACCATAGGGAAATCCACAAGGAAATTAATTATTCTTTCTCTGCACTGGCTGTGGCAGACTTCCTACGCAAAAAATGAGTGTGATCAGATAAGTAAAAGCTTCCTCATAATGAAGGTGCACAGGCCAGAATTAGGGCTGTACCAGCAACTGTAGTCTAGCCTTAATTTTCTGAGTTTGTCTGCACGACATAATGCTATTTTAGGATAATGGCATGTCTGCTGTGTGAACCAGTAGGTTTAGCAAAAATATCTGCATAATATTTGTACTCTACATTCCCTAATTAATATAATCATATTTGTCACCTCTATCCTAATACAGCAGTGATGGAAACTAGAATCAGGTAGGAAGTGTTCAAGTTTTGTAGTTAAGAAACCTCATTTTAACTTTTACTTTTAAAATAACTTTCAGTGCTGGGTACTTTTAAAAAATATAACAACTGAGGTTGTTTTATTCTCCATATTATTATCTGTGCTATTAAAGTATGTTTTCTTCCCTGAAATAGCATGCATGGACCATTGATAAAAATGCTGTCTCTCCCGCAGTTTGTTATTGATAGATCAGATTCTGATCTCTCATTGATTATCCACTGTGGTGAAATTGTTGACAACAAAGCTCACGTTTCACTTGTATAAAGGTGTGATCAGATGCTGACTTGAATGTATTCAACACTTAAACATGATATACTGCTTGAATTAAGTTCTCTTTTAAAAATGAGCACAGTTCTTCATAAGCACATTAATTTTCACAAATACCACCCTAAACTTCAATTTCAGGACTATGTGGACATTCACATGGGGCTATATCAATTAGCTTCAGCAGTGAGCTGGAGCTCTTTAGTTTATAGCCTTTCTTTTTTTAAATTGTCTTCCTAGCAGTGGTCACTGTTTTAAAATGTATTATATCACAGTTGCATGTAGGTTTATCAGAGATTAAATGGAATTATGCACCTAAACCCTACTAAAACTCAAAAGAGTTAAGCAGATAATTCTCTGGCAAATTTAAAGACTTGGTGATAACTGTTGTATAAGCCAATCCCACTACATATTGGGTCAAAAAATAATTTTTATTTGCTTTCCTTTTTCCTCTCCTATTTATTTGTCTAGTTTATTTCTAACTCCTGGAAAAATGAGTTGCACTATGTTATGCTGTGTCTCAGCTGCAAAGATAATGAACACTAGAAGAATCCAAGGGCATGGGCTCACTGTCTGTGTATTCCTCTGTTAGTCTTATGAGACACACTGTGCTTTAGATAATGTCATCAATCTCTCACTGATTTGTTCTCTTGTCTTGTCACTAGGAGGAATGTTCAACAGAGCTCTTGGTTTTACTTCTCTAATTTGCCTGTATTTATACATATGTATGCTATATGTTCTGTATAAATGCATAAATACATGTTCTATGTTGTGTATGTTCTGTGTTGTATCTCCAGTTTACATTAGAGACCGTAGGTCACATAAACACACCCTGCAAATGCATGGCAGTTTGAGGTGGTTCCTTGCTTACTGTGGTAAGCACGGGTCCGGACACCGATGCTGAAAGTTCCTGTGTGTGAGGACAGCAGTCCCCAGTGGACATATGTAATTCCATCAAGCCTGGAGCAAATTTTAGAAGCCTGACAACATTTTATGGATAATGTTAAAAGCACTAGTTACCAACAATACTGCTCTGGGAGAAAATGAAAATTCCTAATGCCATGGGATCATGTGCTCCAGCTTTATGGTACCTGTGATTGAGTTGCAGGTGTGTGTTTGGTGACAGACCATTTTTTTTTTTTTCATAAAACATATGTAAACCAATGCCCACTCTCTGGAGTTATATCCTCTTCCAAATTAAAACGAATAGTGTATTTAAGATGCACTGTAAACTTTCCGTCTTGTGTGTATGCCCTGCTGCATGTGTTCTGTTAAGGTATGTGCTGCACTTAGACACTAATGCCAGCAGTGCTCTCAGGAGCACAGAAAAATATTTACAGTATTGGGGATGATGCATTTGTATTCAGTGTGAGGCCCCAGATGATGTTCCTCCTGGAGATCAACAGGCCTAGAGGTCAATATGAATTACAGTCTTTAAGAACTGGAACAGTTGTAGCCAAAACCTCTGTGTTAAAGCCAGCCATGCAGTGCAGAATGAGCTGTCAGCATTGTCTTAGCGAGACAGATCATAGACAAAGGGCAGTGTGCATATGAAATAAAGGGCAAGTGAAAAGGTATGGTAAACAAGGATCCAACAGGCAAAGTGAGAAAGTCTCTGCCTCACCAACAAATACAGTTCAGCCACAGAGGACAGAGCTATTCCTTGAACCTGACAAAAGATTGAATAACAAAAGGAAAAACACAAATTCTCAGTCCCATCTGACTTTTAAAAATAATTTTATTGTACTTTTTAATTGCTTTCTAGGAAGAAGGTAAGTCTTATTAAAGCATATTGACAGAACTTCCTAGTTTTTCAATATTCATATCCGAATGCAGATTCTAGAAATAATGGCAATTCTGTCAGGGAATAGAGCTGTGTCACACAGTCTATGGTTTGTCCAAAAATAAAATTAATGTAAATATGAGGGATAACTAATTAGCACTTGCACAATAATGACTAGTAGTAATTTGGAAAAATACCTGTTCCTAATCATAATCTGATGACAAACTTCAGATTTAAAAGAGTACCTTTAAATGACATCGACTAAATTCAGATAATGAAAATGTACATTAACTGATCTTATAAGCTGTTCACAGGCATTCCATGAATAGAAACAGAATTTTAAATTAGATCAGTAAATTATTTGTTGTAATTTATTTTTCAGCTGTATTTATTATTCAACCAGTATAGCTCATTATTAAAGTTGTTAACATTTTTTTTTCTTTTTTTAATCTAGGAAGACTGTTTTGTTGCCTTAACCATGCCTTACAGCAATTTTAATTATCTTCAAAATAATGTGATTCTTCTGGAAAAAGTAAATTAACATTTCTCTTATTTTTACTTTTTCCACCAACATGATGTATTTGATTTGAAAGTAACATGTAAGATAATTTTCAAAGTTTGAATAATAGTGACAATGATAGAATTTAATTATTTAATTACTGCACATAGTCAGCATCAGGTTTAAATTCTAGGGATTTTTATTGCCATGCAAGTTTGTTCCTTATTCACTCATTACTGTTTTTTTTTTTAATTGTTTTCAGATAGTTCTCTTGTGCTTTGTTCTTGCTTTCTAAGTAATAGTAATCAGTGTTACTATTACCCAACCTGGACTCTGTGCATTTGTTAGTCTTCTTATTGGCAGATTTTGGCACTCAGATGAAACTCAGTTTAATGTGCTAGAATTGGCCTGTATGGAAATCATTATAAACCTTGGGCATTTGGACTAAATGCCAGAGTTCATTGTGAATGGTATCAAGAGTACTGAAACATGATCTGTTAGAGTGGAAAGTCTGAGGAATGCTGGTCAGCCCCTGAGCTTGAACTGGCATATGTTTTTGGCAGTCGTACAGTTTTCAATCATGCTGCTGAAGGTGTCTGCTCATCAGGCTAATTTTATTGCTTATCTAGTAGTACATATCATTACAATATTTTATGAGCTAATACCTCTTTTTCTGGTTTTATTAGCTCAAATACAAGTATATAACTTTCTCTGCAGATTTTTTTTTTAAATTAACTTTTTGATGGGTTGTAAAGGTTGAGAATAAATCAAAAAAGTCATTGTTATTATCTTTTTCCCTTGATATTGCATACATTACTCTTAAAAGTGTTAGTGCATTTCTCAGAATAGATGTTTTAACACCATTACCTTTTCAAGCTCCTCCTTCTAATCCCATTAGAATCTGGTCAATGTTAATTCTGTCACCATCCAGAAATATTGCGTCTTTCTCAGATAATTGCAGAAGATGCATAAATTTCTTTTTCAGAATAAACAGTCACTGTCCTAGGCCTCCGTTAAGGAGTCAGGAGAGACTTGCGCTTGTGCTATATGGATCATATTTTTCTCAGCCATTGAATGAACCATCATGAATGAACTTGCAAAAACAGCGTTAGTAGGTCTGTCGATGAGTGTGATCTGTGGCTCCCATCTAAGACCCACCTGAGGAGAAAGTGGAAGAAAATGCCTGTAGGTTTTGGTCTTTGCTGTGGGGGGTGTATGTGTTTCTGAAAGATAAGGGCAGGAATTTCCAAGGTCTGCCTCATGCCAACAACCTGCTACGGGGGGGTTTAATAGGAGTTTGCCTACACCTATTAAATACGTTGAGCCTCTTTAAATACGAGTTGGTTTTTTTTTAAAGAAACAGATCAGTTTTATCAGTAGTGTGTGTATTTTGACATATTTGAGCTAAATTAATCCAGTACTTCCTTGACAAACCATGAAATTCAGCTAATATATGTGATGTAAGAAGATACATGCCTATGTTCATTGTAAAATAAAGAGAAAAGGGAAGATGAGGATCAGAAGAGAGGTGTCCAACCTAGAAATCTGCAGAACAAGTTGTTTCATGGTGCGCTACATTCGTAATAATTGTTAATGTAGGTATTCTTTGTTTACTCATAGAAATATTTAGTCTGTTTTTTGAAACCTATTTTTTTCTTGACTTAGAAGTATTTAATGATAATTCCTAGAGTAACTTAATGTAGCACAAAAATATTTCCATCTCTACATTCTAACTTTTCTGACTTGTGGTTTTGTTGAATACTGCTATGATCTTACACTGCAGAAATGCAGAAAGAAAGTGACTAATTTATCTTCACTATACTATAATTCTTTTTGCATACATTCATTAAGTCTTGTCTTCTAAATGTACAGTGCAAATCTTTTCATTTCTGTCATGTGGAAGTTCTTTCACATCCTTAATAATTTTTATGCTTGCCTCTGAATTAGTTCAATTTCTTGCCTTTTTATTTTTAATTTTTCTGTTGAAATAACTTATGCTTCTAATAACACTCAGAACATGCAAAATTCTCACCAGGCTTTAAGTTATAAGCTATCATGTATTGCTGTTTTCAAAATTACCTTTGGAGATATATAAGAACACTGTATTTCTTCTTTTTCAACTCTTTGTCTTTTTCGCTTCTATTTCTTCCTTATCGCTAGTCTTACTCTGAATTTGGAAACTGAAAAACAAAGGCCCCGGAAAACTTGAAAAGCTCTTTAGTTTTATATATCTTGCAAATAAATGGTTCATACAGAATCTTAAAAGATGTTCCCGTAGCTATTTTTTTAATCAGATGCTAATATTATTCCTATGTGAGTACGGTAGCTGATTGTTGTGACTTATACATTTTCAGATGCTAGCCAGTTGTGTTTTGATTTTTTTTTTTTTTTACTAACTTGTTTTACTATTAAGAGGGCATCTATTTGGGTAAAGCCACCTTTGGAAATTTATTCTTGAAATGAAATACCTCTGACATATAAGAACCACATTATCAAATTGAAAAATCCTCAAAGTCCATGGGCCACTCCCATCTACACGAAAGATAGTGGAGTAAAAAAAACAGTGAAATTTCTGTTAGTTGACTAAATGACGTAGAAAACAGCCAAATGTAAAAGCAAGCCAAGACACTCATCACAAGAGAAATCAAGCCAAAAGAAAATGTGAATATTCAGATGTGTAGAAGGCATTAAAAACTATAACAAGAAGGCTGATAAGCAAGTGGAATGAATTGGTTTGTGAGAAAAGGTGAAAGATTTTGAAAAAGTCTTGCAGAAAGTGGTAGGTGGAGAGGCCAAACAATGAAGTAGCTGAAGAAAAAAATTCTGAAGCCGTGACCACTGCTGATGAACACTGAAATCCACAACTGATGAGCTCTACTGCAAACAAACTTGAAAATCCATGCACATGTTCTCTGTTTTCTAGCCAACAGCAATTAAGTCTACATGTAACTTTTGTTTTTTTTTTTTTTACATGAACAATGCTTAAAAAAGAAAAGGAAGGTAAGTGAAGGATCTCCACTGGCAGAACAACCAGATCTTCTGTCAGCTGCCCTGCATACACCTGCTTTCTGGCAGAATACTTCTTTCATCAGCATGAGCAATTCCTTGCCAGCAGAAACTGTGTTTGGTTTCTAGTGTTGTAAGCAAAAGTTTATAAAAAAAAAAAACCCTTTATAAATTATTGTTATTTTTTAAAAAAATTATTAGTCACTGAGAACTGTTTGAGCTGGAAGAGCAGAATTAGGTGTTGGAAATGACCTTTTTAGAAACATGAGGGAAAAAAGTATTTAAATATCAAAAATCTGTCTCAGTCATGTCTTTTACCCTCTGTAAACATTGTTTTTATTGAAAGCTCCTGACAGATATAGGTATACAAGGTGATTCTTTGCTTTAAATGTAGGTAGGCTTTTCTGGATGGAGTTGTGTAAGCTTTGATGGAAGATTGCTGTTACATGTCAAAACACTAAATGCGTGGTATTTAGTGCTTCTCATCTTGACAAATTTCCTTGTTAGAAATCTTACAAAAAACATTTGTATTCATTGTTTGTACTGTGAAACCAGTAAAGTTTCCTGAGTGTGTGGAATTAAAAAAAGGAAGTCCTAAAATGACACCAGTGACACTATACAGGGATCTATATAGGTCCAGTCACTCTAGTATATCCTACTCTTTTGTTATTCGAATTGTTGCTGTATCTAGGAATTTCAGACATTGTTCAGGACCATCTCATTACAACAGACTAACTTAGAACAAAAAAGCCCTTCTCCAAATAAACTGCGGTATAATACAAGAAATAAGGGATAGTTCTAGAAATATCTTGTATTTGCATACGCCAAGCAGATCTGCCAAAGGAAGCAATCACATGTGTTCCCTGCTTCCAGCTGTTAGTTTCTGTCCTTTTGGCTGGCATGAGTATTTGAATGGTTGCACAGTGAGTTCAGACAAGGAACTGGTTTAGTTGAAAGGTAACCTCGCAGGAGGAAAACGTTTGGAGTTAAGCACCCAGGTCTGTTCATTCTCCAGGGGAAGCAAAATCAAATTAATCATAGAAAAATGCAACTACACTTATTCCCAGAATATTTCATGAACTTCTTCTTCAAATAGTTTTTTGTGTGTCTGATTTAAACTTCTTTGCTGCACTACTAACTTCTTATTCTTGTCATATTTACAATGAATGTGCAGAACAGACGATTCCCTTTTTCCTCCTTTCTTATCTGTAGTATTTGAAGACTTGTATTTGCTCTCCTCTGTCTCTTTTCCAAGTCTAAGCAGTCCAAATTTGTTTATACCTTCCATTTTGCTTAGTTTTTATAGCCTCTGAATACTCTTCTTCCATTGAACTATTTTCTTGAAATAAAATGTCCAAAGCTGTACATGATCCCAGCTGAGAACACATCGGTTTTGAGGAAAAGGTCAATAACATCAGAAAGCAAAAGAGGAAACCTGGTTCATTTAAGTCACTAGAGATTAATCCTCTCCTTTCTTTGTGAAAGCCCTTGTCTACCTGCAAGGTGTAATCTATTCCTTTCTTCCACCTTTTTGAATCTTTGATAGGACAACTAGCATTCTCAACTGCCTTATATAATACGTCATACTTTGTATATAAAATCACGACAAATTTAATGCTTGTGTTGGGAAAATCTCGGCTCCAAAATGTGGATCCCAGTCTGCCTCTTTACAATTATATGAAAATATATGATACAGTAAATTCTCAATTCAAAGTGAAGTAGAATATACTTTAAAAGCCTTTGTTGTTTTCTTGGCAATATTATCAGTGTACAGCACAGGAACCAGCTAGAAAAAAAAGTTTTACAGTTTATTTTCCATTTTACCTCTCTTTTGTAGCTATTTGTTTTCCATTATGCTATAAAATGGTGTTAACACAGCGTAAAACTCTGTTAATGCAGCATAAAATGCTATTATGAAATACAGTGCCTGAGATTCTGGAAATAAAATTATAAGCCAAACATCCCCTATATACCTGCTTTAAATTCAGTCATAAAATAATAATAATCTGAAATTGTTGTCAAGATATTTCTTGTAACCATTCCCATATTCTGCTTTTTGCAGTCAAAACCAAATAAACCAAGATAAAGGCTCTTTGGATAGTTTCACTGGTGATTTTTTTTCTATTTATATATTGTTCAAAACATTTTTGTACGTATAGGCACTGCAAGTGTTAGGATTAAAACGGAAAATGTGTTGTCCTTTAGATCTAAAGATGCTTGAATATATTTTTATTAGCATTTTCTTGATTTTTGTAAGGACTTCATGTTAACTAGGTGGAAGTTTTCTCTGGATTGCCAGAAAACTTAAATTCCTCATATTTAAACAACTAACTGGAATTACAGAACCTTCACTGGAGATTGCACAATTATTCAGTGATATGAAATATGTAGCATTGGGCAGTCCTCTGTATTTCACACAGAAGATTCACTAAGGAAGGCCTGTGTTTTAGAGAGAAATTCTGTTGTCAGCATTTAAACTGTTTTGGAATCTGTGTGGTCACTGGTGTGTTCCAAAACACTTAAAAAAGAAAAAAAATATGCCTGCACAATACCATTCACTGTAGTATCTAAGCACGGTGCAGGACCAAAGAGGCCCAAAAATACGAGGACAAAAGTCTGTTCTGAAAGCTTGTGCAATGCAGTTCAGGAAGTAGGAACCTGTCTCTGTAAATTCCCAACCATATTATTTTCAGAAATTGTTTTAAAGTCTTAATTTGAGACACTTGCAGTAACAGAGTTTTCAGAGATATTTGAAATACCAAACGTGCATTTATGGAAAGATGGCCCTAGGAAATGGAGCATTAATCTAAGAGACAGCAATCTCCTGATAGTCAGGGAAGCCCTGGACACGATGTGAGCAGTGAGCCAACAGCTGTACAAATGCAAAGGAACTCAGTGGTGCACGAATGACATTGAACTCACTGTGAATTTGGTGTTAAATCTACTGTGTAAGTGTAGTAACTATGGTGCACTGGATTTGCTAATTGCCTGTTATGTCTGCAGTTAATTAGGTGATCACCTATGTCATTTCAAAATTTGAAAATAACAACAGAATATAAAGTGGTAATAGCTGATTCAGGAAAAACGGTAACAGGCACCAAGTTATAGTTCCTGAAGAAAATCTCCTTTGTGAAAAACTGAAGGCTTTTTTTTAAAAAAATAGCTACAGACACTAATGATGTCTCTCTATCTGAGTCACAGAATCTGTATTCAATCCAATTGTTAAGGACAAACAAGTTGCATTTTTTCAGTTGCCCAGTCTTCAGGAGTCCTCTCCTGGTTGCCCTACAGACTTTTTTTTTTTTTTGGTTTGTTTGATTTGGTTTGTTTTATATTGACTTTTGCAGTTCCTGCCATGTTACAGTTTTATCCTGAGCCCCTTGTCATCTCCAAATGGCTTTTTACATAGTCTTCTCTCTCTCTGCTGCAAACCTCAGGGGGCTCTTGCTCACGACATGAATTCAACTTCCATCCCTGTGATGATCTGTTTCCCATTATGCCACCCTCTACCTTATCACTGGGAACTACAGCACTAACCTGCTATTGCATCTCAAACATCCATAAAACATTGATTCGCTCCCCTCAATCCCATTTCCTTTGTCATGATGAAAAAAAACAAAAACTATGTAGGAATTCATGTTAGTGTAACACTAGCCTGAGTACAATCTCTGCTCATTAAAATGTTCAATATTGCTTCATTCTTTCCTTCTCTTCTTCCATCTTTCTGCACATATCTTTGTTGTCTCAGGTGGTCTATATATGTCTCTTCTCATGTGTATGTGTGTATGCACGGCACATGATAAACAGCAATTGCTGCCCATTCTGGAGTAGGGCATCCCATGTGTGCTGCCACTGCCTGCAACACTATTTTCTTCTTTTGATCCTCAATCAAAAAAGGTTTGTTAAAGAATGAGGTATTATTTTTAAAAACTCTTAGTCACTAAGGAACGTTTGTGTGTTGAATGGATTTGTTTATTTTTAGATGAGTCACAGTGCAGGAATGAATAGAAATATCCCATGTCACTACTGCGGATAAACATTTTGAAATGTCAAACCGCAGCCTGGGGCTGTTAGAGTGAATAATAAATAATATATCTGCTTCTCCTGAAGTAACATATTGTATACTATTTTTATGACTTGTCCAGTACTTGATAATACAGGAGACAAAGGTTGTGAGTACTTGATAATATTGTTAAGTACAGAAAAATCCAAATTGTAATGCAGTTGTTAACAGACTTAACAGATTTGATTACATATTCTTTTTTCTCTAGATCATCCTTAAGAAAAAAAGAGTTGGAAACTGATTTTCAAATTTATGAAATGCCTAAAGCAATTTATGAAATAATTTCAGTATCACGTTAAAGAAAATGTAGTTTTAGCTTCACCCTTTGTAGTTTTGCATTTATACATTTTAAACAAGGAGCGATGTATCATGGAAGCATTAACCGTATAGTACAATATTAGAAGATTCTATTCTGTGGAAGGAGAATAAGTAACATAATTCAGATAAAGAATTTAAATACATCTGAATATAACTCATCTAATTAATATATGAGTTAGGACAAATTGCATTCATATACATTAATTAAAAATATATGCAAAAAATATATATCTTTTCTGGTTGTTTTAGTCTTACAAAGGTATTAATCTCGTGGCGCAAGTTGTTGCAATAGGAATAGTATGTCTGTGTGTGTGCATTGGACAAACTGTTCTATTTTTCCTAGAGACTAATATTGTAACTGCTCCTGTCCTTCCTATCTTTTATTTTCTTCGTCTGCACCTCCCCCAAAAAAAAAAAAAAAGTAAAATAAAAATCTGTATTTTTCTGGTACTAATTTAGTGGTTAATTTAAAATACGGAAAGCCAAGTTATAAAGACTGGTTTTTATTCTCCCAAGAAAGGTATGGCTTTTTACCTAAGTTTGAAACTGGATGAAGCCTTTGACTTCTAAAATAGACCCAGTACCCTGCTCAATTTGCATTCTTGTTAAGCCTGATTAGAAGCAGAGGGTATTAAAATAATGAATAAAAGTTTGACCTTATTTAGGTCAACAGCACTGAATTCAATGAAGCACAGATTTGTCTAGTATATAGAATGTTATGTTAAAGATGAGTCTAATTATGTTGTTTAGTAGATGACAAAGGATCATTGTCCACCAAGACCTGCATAAGCATTTGCAAAGTAGTGTGAAGAAATGAACGCTTTATGAAACAGAATTATTTTAGATAGTAGGCTTCAATGCAGATCCAGACCCCATTTTGTCAGGACTTCAATAAGGCTCTAGATCTGTGAGATCAGATTCAGTTCACAGATCTAAGGGTTTGCATGCAAGTGGCCTGCATTTCTAGGACCATGAGATTTCGACACTTCTAGGTCATTACAGTCATGAGTATGAGTAACTATTTATTTGAATTTGTACATGTAGGTGTCAATTGTTGTTCCTAAAATACTCTCATGAACTTTTAGTCCTCAGTAATTGTTCCAGCAGTGAGCAATGCAGTCTTACTGTTGAGTGAATTGGGAATGTTAAATTTGATCTCCACGTCTTTTCTGTACAGTATCAGACTGAAGCCCTTAGGCTGGAGGTGGGGGGGGGGGGGGGGAAATGAAGAGAGAAACTGCGCTAGCTTTGAGAGCCCTGATGCAAATACTGAACTTCCCAGCTGTAGTTTTTTATACCCGATTTAACAGTGCAATAGCCCAATATGTATGATTTTCATCTTTCATCTGAAAAGCAAGTTACAGAGGCTCCAGAGACAGAAAAAGTTTCTAATTAACCTCTCTGCCTGGACATGCGGTATCTAGGCAGCTATAACTCACAGCATTTGAAACAAGTTACATTTTGCAGAAGGTTAAGGCAACACTCCTGTGTGGTAAGGTATTGAAATGGCATATTGCTTTACTTTTAATCTTTCCATCCTGATTTATCATGCAGATGCTTTGTCTCCCAGGAGATATCAGATACCACAGATTTTAAGCTGTGAGAGTGTAGGTGGCCCCTGCCAGTTCTGTTTGATTTTAATACTAGCAGCACTGCCACGGGTGCTGGCAATAATTGTTAAGTTCACTGCTTCATCTTTATTTCATTTCTCTGTTTTACCTCACCTAGCTGTTAGCACCTGACAGTCTGAGCAAGGTCCTGATACAGACTAGTGCAGACACCCCTTCTAGCCCCTTCTAGCCTCATTGACTTCCATGGGAATAAAATAAATTCATTGTCTCTATGAGAAACCACTACCAAAGGAGCATGAAAGAGCATGTTGCTTCACTGAGCTCTTCACTCTGAGTCCTAAAGCAGGGTTCATAACTTCTCTTAGAGAAATGGAATAAAAGGGGAGATTTTAATCTTCAAAAAATTTAATTCTGTTATGAAATTTCATATCGGCTATGATGAAAAAAGTTCAATTGATGTTGTTCTGCTTTCCCAACTACATTCTTTGAATCTGTCATCCAAAACAATGACTTTAGGCTAGGAAGTTGGTAGGGCAGAGAATAGCACATTATCTAAGACAGATTTTGATACTTTACAAAGAAAAAAAAATAATTTGCATCAACCTGATAGAGAGAAAATAAGCACTGAGGAAGATAAAATGTCATATTTTAGTTCGTTGCATGCTGCAGAACTTGAACAGGGTTTTCAGGTTATGTAGCACTGACATTTGTCAAATTGTCAATTTTGCATTAATTCATAGGGATTGACGTAGTATTACAGGGCATATTTAAAAGACTGAGAGTTCACAAATAGAATTTCAAAGCACAACCAGTAGAGAATACTTTATGAACAGTTTCAAAGATTATAATAGTCTCAGTAGCCTTTTTTCTTATGAAAAATTGAAACAAAGAAGTGGACAGAAATATGAACTAAATTTTCCATCTCTTTATATCCCAAATGAACAAACTGTAAAGCACATTTAGATGAACACACTGAACACCTGATCTTCAAAACAGTTAGCTTTCAAGTTAAATTAGGCAACCCTGTACGTTCTTTAATCACTTTTTCATATTTTCAAATGTGATCTACCAGCAAGCCTGGGGTTCAAATTAAATCACTCATCATGTAATTATTTCTTCTCCTTACATTATACTGACAGATAACTGGTTTGGGGCATGTACCATTTTACTGTGTTTGCATAAATTTAAAAAAAATAATTAAAACCAGATAGCTGACTAATTCTCTCTGTGACAAGTAGGAAGAGGCATTATGAAATTTGTTGACAGTCATGGGCCTTTTCTACAGGGAACAGTTTCTAGAAAACTTTGCTAAAGTGGACAAATTCAGTTCAGTGATTTAAAGAATTAAAAATTAACTAGAATTAAAAGATCTCTATAAACAAACCATTACACTTTGGATACTGCTTATTAAAACAGAAAGGGGATAGTGGATTATAATCAATAAACAGAAAAGTAACATTATTTAGAAATACATATAGCACAGATATACAAGAAGAGAAAATACAAATTATGAAACAGGCCAACCTTGTCTTGACATGCCTGGAAAACAGATCTTGAGGTTTTCTTCAGTCATTTCCTTTGATTCATCAGGAGCTGCTCTAAATTTATTAGTATGAAATTTGTCTCTTTCAGGTACTATGAGTTTTTTCTACTCAGTGAACTAGGTGTTACAAAGCTTTGTTCTCTCATACACTTTCCTTAGGGTTCTGTCCCAAAACACTATTTCTAAAGCAATTTCAGTCAAACTAGCCATGCCCTTGGGCAACCTAGCTGATTGACACAGCTTTGGGGGTGTAGGGTGGGCTCCAGAAAAGTCTGTGACTTGTAGAGCAGGAGTGAAAAAGAGATATCCCAGCCCAGCTGCTTGGCCCAGTCTGGTATCTGTGAAGTGCTGGCAGAGAAGCCTAGCACCTGCCTTCCACCACTTCTTGTATGTCAGTGCCAGAAAATCCTATCCTAGGGCTACTGCCTCTTTTGAATCAGTACTGTTTTGCTGTACTTCTGTAGCTGCTGCTTCCTATACCCTAAAGACTGTTCACATGGTTGCACCACCTTGAGTCACAAGCCAGAGGGTATGAGCCAGGTCTCTGCATGCCAAGAGGAGAAAAAGCAATTCTAAAGGTGACTGCTTAAGTGGATGAGGTCACTAAACTTTACAGTCCTTCGGCATTGGAAGGAAAAAAATCCTTCCTAAGTGACAGGGCTCTGATATATTTTTAAGCAAGATGTGGAAAAACATTCTATCTAGGAAATGCTGTATTTTCAAAGTGATTAAAAAAACCCACTTAAATGTAGGACAGAAGATTTGTGAGTTAATTAGCCACAGCTGAAATACTCAGAAGTGGAGTAGAACATGTATGACTTGTTTGTGTGGAATACTGATTGCATGTTACCAAAGCTATAGAGGAACAGATCTATTTTTCTAGGTGTTTTTTTTTGTTTTTTTTTTTTTTTTTTTTTTTTTTTCTGTGATGTTGACCAGATTTTCAAAACATAAGGTTAGTTTTAGAAGTGTTCAAAACCTATGAAGGAGACTGCATTTTCAAAAAACTCAAGTTTACATTTATGTACTTGCTAAAGCAAGGATCCTTTTCCTTTTTTACTATAACTTTTGTTATAATCTAGTCATGTGGTTGTGGTTACTGTGTTGTCTTGGAATGACTGGAAAGACAGCGTGTAATTTGGCAACAGCTTTTCTTTCTTTAGCAGCTCGTGTCAAACTTCATTTTACTGAAACTCTCTTCCTGAAGATGTGTGCTTTTTGTAAATGTAATTTTGTTAACTTAATACTTGTTGTTTCCATCATTTTGGTTTTATTATTTATTTTTCCCTTTGAAGCATACACACATTCTCATTATAGTAAGACTAATTCACTATATTCTTATTACTGAAGACTGCCGGATGTCCATGAGTGATGCACAGATAGCAGATTGCATATTTACAAAGGCATTGAAGCTGAGCATCCTGTACTGTACTTAATATTGTTCCTTACCAGTGAGTTAATAATATCTCATGAAAGACAAGGCAATCCTTTGTTCAGCACTGACACTGATAAATATGCTTTTCAGTTGTTTTGGTCATTTCCTCATTTGGTGTCTACCCCTTAGGGAAGAAACGGTTAAAATTATTGCCAGCCTTTCCTTCTGATGATACTGGCTCATTGTTTGTTTGCCACCACCATTTGGTCAGGATGGAGCTACTGGGAAAAATAACCTCCCTGAAAATGCAAAGTGCTGCCAGCTTTGAGGAGCAATGACACATGGTAGTTATTTTCTCTTTATAGTGTTTGCAGTTCCAGGGTCTTTTAGAAAGGACACTTTTTTTCTACTCCCGTTCAAACGGCTAGTGTATTTCCTGGATGTGAACAACAATGTTATCAAACATGTCTAATGCAGCCATTGACATTCAAAAATCTGATGAACCCATGACCTGATTCTGAAAAGTGTCTACATGAAATAATTTCAAAGCGCACTGATATTAAATAGGGGTAAAGCTGGCTGTGTTTTTGTCAGGTTCATTCAGCATTGTAGGTTCCTCTAAAATTATGATTTTAACATGGGCACAGAACCTTCAATATCCATCCAGTATGTTTCAAACTTTCTTTATTATTTTCCTTTAATTACCTACATGCTACACTGAACACCTGGAGATATTTCCTAACAGGTAATTTAAAATAAGGCCTCTTTTGATGTTCAAACAAAACATACCTGCTGGCACATTTTGGAAATATGAACCATCGAAACAAGTGAGATTTCTAGTTGTCTGGGTTTTTTTTCATTGTTAAAGTAACAACTGGCACCTATTGACTGACTAATAATAAATTTTTAAAAAGTCACAAGAGGGTTTTTTAAATATTTGTAAATAAATTAGAAATTCCTTTTAGGAATAAATTAATAAACTTAGCCTATATCTTGATAACTTCCCTTCTAAAGAAGCATTTTACCTACTTCTGCCATGAGTTACTGTTAAGTGTTTCAACTCTGGAAAAAGAAAGAACCAAGGCATAATGATGGCAGAATTTTATCATGAATCTTAGGTCACTTGGTAGTTTTAAGTATCAGCCCTTGGAGCCCCTGTCTAGAAGTCTAGTTTTATTATTAAAAAAATATAAATTTTTAAAAAATAATTTTTGGTGGAGAAAAGCTGGAAAATCTGATGTCTGCAGGCTCAAATAATAGATGGCAAATTGAAAACATACAAGGATATATAAATACAGATATTGATCAACCTACATTCTTATACCTCATTAAAGGGTTTCGGAGGGCTGATTTGCCATGTTTTGTGAAAATCCATGGCAACTACATGTGATAATCCTTTTTTTTTTTCTCCAGAAATTTTGTGTCAATTTGTTTTGAGTTAATTAGGCCTTTAACAAAGCAACATTGCGAAATGGGAACTTACTGATGAGTTTGAAGGGCAAAATGAAGTATCTTTATTTAAGAAATAAAAACAACCAGCTTTCATGTTGCTGACAAAATTGTTGTTGAAGCAGCATATTCCACGGACAGGTCAAGATACTCTTTCGTTTTGCTGTCTTGTCCACACTACTGGAAGACCAGGGTCTCTGGGGCACCACAGACTCCCTTCTGTACTGTGATCCTGCTCAATACCACACCTGCTATTTTCTCTTCTATCTTGCTGTTCACTGCTTTAACAACAAAAGAATGACCTCTTCTCTGCCACAAATTTTTCTTCATCTGGGAGGTAATCTGCCTGCCTTCCAAGGTCCAAAAACCATCCAAACAGCTTTATCATTCTGAATCTCAACTGTGATAAATGTCACATAGCACCAGAGTGTGACCTGTAGACCTCTGGACATCCAAAGGATTGCAATAGCTGGTCAACAGGGTTTTCATTAAAGTTTTCAGTAAAAATTCGCTAATAAAATGTATAGATATTATGAAGGCAATTTTTTTCCAAAACATTTAAGAATCTAAACGACTTTAAACTGCACTTCCTTAGGGATCTCTGTGCTAATACCATTTGGGGGAGATGTTTCACTGCAGTTCTGCAAGACTTGCAGCTCCTTTTCCTCTGATCTAGGAGCATAAAAACAGAGAGGCAGTTCAGAAGCCTGTCTGTGACAAAAGCCACCAATTAAGCTTGACAAACTAGTAGAAAAGAACAGGTTAACTCTAGAAAAGAATAAACAGAGGGGGAAAAAAACCCCAAAAAACAGCTTAGCACAATCAGGATAATGTGCAATTTAGCCTGACACTTCAAAACTTTTGTGAGACTTGTGTGTATTCTGGAGCTGACTGAGCAGGGAAGATGCCACTACCCAAGAGATTTAGCTTTTCTGGAGCACATAGATAGAAGGAAAGGCAGAATACTAACCTAGGAAAATGGATTAAGAACTAAAAAATACTTTCTCATCTCTCCAGTTTTCCCAGTTGTATGAGCTTGGGTAAAGAAATCAAGTTTCAAGGAAGGATTCAGTGTGTGTTCATATACTATGAAATATTTCAGTAACAGAAAGTTCTTGCATTGTCCCTTGTTACCACAGTGTGGTGTGGGAAGCTCCATTTCAGAGTACTAGTGTCTTTTCCTCTTCCTTCTCTATGTGAAATTTCACAGTCAGAAAAATATCTTTTTTGATTATATGCCTAAATTTGCTCTTACTTCAGCACTGTCTGGTATTTATATTCTCCACTATCAAATATTTATGGATAGTTCTTATATCCCTTCTCAGCATTCCTTTTACTGGGCCAAAAATTTTCATTTAGTTTTTTCTTGAAAGATATGACTTTCACTTCCTCTGATGATCCATGTAAACCTCTCTATTTTTTTTTTCTTGACTTCATGTCACTTTTATTATTACACTGATCATTGAGGTAACCTGCTTTTTCTGTGTGAAAAAAATATAAATTTTAATCAAAAAATGGTGTTGAAAATCTTATATTTGATCAGCCCCATTATTTATAGTGGTTACTTTACTCACTCAGTCACAGTATTCTGTCTGAAGCTTAGTGGCTATTACTAATCCTTCAGTATTTTCTCATCCATCGCTATTTCTGTCTTTTTCAAACATTAGTTTTCCATGTGACAGTATCAAATACACACTGAAGTCCAGTTATATGAGATTTCTTGTATTTCTCTAATTTAGGAAATTTACTTACCAGGTTATCTTTGCTAAGACTGTCACCAGTCACCTCCTTATTTTCCATGTGCTTCAGCAGAATCTCCAAGAGGATCTGCTCCATGATCTTGCCAGGCACAGATGTGAGACTGATTGGTCTGTAGTTCCCCAGGACTTCCTTTTTTCCTTTCTTAAAAAATGGAGGTTATATTTCCCCTTTTCCCGTCTGCGGGATCTTCCCCAGACTGCCATGACTTCTCCAATATGATCGATAGTGGCTTAGCAACTATGCTTGCCAGTTCCCTCAGGACCCATGGATGCATCTCATCTGGTCCCATGGACTTGTGCACCTTCAGGTTCCTTAGGTGGTCTCACACCTGATCTTCTCCTACCATGGGTGGTTCTTCATTCTCATAGTCCCTGCTTTTGCCTTACAGTGATGTGGGTGGTGTGGCTTGAGCCCTTTTCAGTGAAGACTGAGGTAAAAAATATCATTAAGTACCTCAGCCTCTTCCATATCCTGGGTAACGAGGTCCCCCCTTTGCTGCTTGAGAGGGCCCACAGTTTCCCTAGTCTTCCTTTCATCCCTGACAAAGATTTTCTTGTTGCCCTTGACATCCCTGGACAGATGTGATTCTGTCAGGGCTTTAGCTTTCCTAACCAGATCCCTAGTTGCTTGGACAATTTCTCTGTATTCTTCCCAGGCTACCTGTCCTTGCTTCCACCATCTATAGGCTTCCTTTTTGAGTTTAAGTTTATCCATGTTTTGAGTTCCTTGTTCATCCACGCAGGCCTCCTGGTGCTTTTGTCTGACTTTCTCTTTGTTGGGATGCATTGCTCCTGAGCCTGGAGGAGCTGGTCCTTAAATATTAACCAACTTTCTTGGGCCCCCCTTCCCTCCAGGGCTTTGTCCCATGGTGCTCCACTGAGCTGATCCACGAAGAGTCAAAGCCTGCCCTCCTGAAGTCCATGGTAGTCAGTTTGCTACAGAGCCTTCTCATTGTCCTAAAGATCCTGGACTCCACCATTTCGTGGCCTCTGCAGCCCAGACTATCCTTGAGTTTCACATTCCCCACCAGCCCTTCTTTATTGGTGAGAACAAGGTCCAGCATGGCACCTCTCCTTGTTGGCTCCTCTGTCACTTGGAGGAGGAAGTTATCGTCAACACACTCCAGAAACCTTCTAGATTGCTTATGCCCTGCTGTGTTGTCTCTCCAACAGATATTGGGGTGGTTGAAGTCCCCCATGAGGACCTGGGCTTGTGAAAGTGAGGCTGTGCTTATAGGATTCAGAGTCAGCTGAGACTTCTAAGTATACCAAAATGAATAGTAAATGGTGACAGACAAATGGTAATAAAAGCTAATTGGCTTTACTCTTCAGATGTCCTTTTGTGTAACAACTGCAAGAAAAATTTTGAAATTAAATTTAATATGAAAGGCAAAGATAGTTCTTCCACAGATTTTTATTTTTTATATATTTGGCTTACAAAGTTATAAGCTGATAATATTTACTACAAATTCTTCTTTTGCACCTGTTTCACATAACAAGAAAAAGAACCCTCAATTGTCCATTATTATCCTTGGAGGGTGTGCATGTACTTTTGAATTATTAAATATTTAATCACAAAACAGTTAAATACCCTAAACTGTTGTATGTCTCTACTGAGGCAGTTGCCAGCAATAGATAATTCTTGGGCAGTGGTAGAAAGGAATCATTAAGCTAAACATCTCATGCTTTAAATGATTAAAAGGTGAACCTGACTAGCTCCAAATGGAGACCTGGCCTATTTATTTGGCCACAGGGATGGTTAAAGGTAGAGTAACACCACCTTTTCTTGATGAGGATGCAAAGGGACACAGAATAAAGAAACTTCAGCTGTTCTATGGAGACACGCATTAATGCTCTTTAGTTTGTGGATTAGCTTGATGGAAGGATACAGAAACGGCAAGTATCTTGGAATATTCTCATTGCTTCTCATTCCTCACCAGTGTGAACAGGCAACATGTTCTGTTTTACTGAGGCTACTCACCTTTTTGTTGTTTTGGATGTTGAAAAAATAATGATCTCTTTGAAATTATTAAGTAGCTAAACCTATAACAGAACAAACATTGTTCTGTTTAAAAATGAAATCAGAGTTAAGTTCATGAGCTTGTACTGGTAGAAACTTCTTCTGTAGATGTTGGACGTATTTGTCCTTTCCTCTCTATGATTGCAATTAGAAAGTTTATAAATCAACAGTTTTTTTACTTTTTTTTCTTCATGATTTCAGAGAAAAAATTCTAATGAGCAAGCTTTCAATTTGCAAAAAAGTGGATGGTCAAATCTCAACTGCAGTCTGATGTGTATTCCTGTCTAAAACTGCAAACCAGCTGTAAAAGTAACTTGGCTTGGGTAAAGCCTGCTGAGTATTTACATGATTACATAAAGCACTTTAAATCAGAATTTACAAGCAATCAGAAGAGTTAAAAAAAATGCAGTTAAGAAGCACAGCATAACATCCTTCTCCAATTTCCCCTCATTAACTACTTCACTTTTATGCATTCTGAACAGTTCCTGATCTTAAGTCAAAA
This sequence comes from Pterocles gutturalis, assembly GCF_000699245.1. Taxonomy (NCBI): domain Eukaryota; kingdom Metazoa; phylum Chordata; class Aves; order Pterocliformes; family Pteroclidae; genus Pterocles; species Pterocles gutturalis. The sequence goes on along the minus strand of NW_010140467.1, from coordinate 16,430 downwards.
TGTGTCCATGATCATATCCAAAGTGAACTCTTTCACAGTCTACATAATACTTTGCTAGATTAATTGCTCAGTTTGTATGACTCAGGAACATCTTCCAATCAAAGTAATTTTAGAAATAAGATTATTTTGTTTTTATCATGATTAATTCAAATAAATTTAAGTGAAATGCATATCCTTTGCTTTTAACTGTAAATGTTGAAGGGTATTGGATCCATAGTCTTATTTCAGTCTTAATGTAAAACAATTTGCATAAAAAGTAATAAATTTGCATAAATTATTTTCCCATGACAATCTGTCAAGTAATTTGAGAAGAGTTGTAAATGATGACAATCAGTTTCGTAATTGCAATTTATGTTAATAACATCTCTGTGGCTCTAACTCTTTTCTGTATTATGGGTAAATTCAAATGTTTTACTCACAATGTGGTAATGTTTCTACTGTCTTAGTTTAATCAAAAATAGACACTTTAAGAGAATAAAACAGATATAAAATTATTATTCTGAAAATAAACAGTTTATTGTTTCCAACTTTATGAAATTACAGATGCCTACAAATAACTTGATCTGTACTATTGGATTCTTGCTAAGCTTATACAAGTCAAACCATGTAATATTCATTCTTTTTACTTTCCTCTTTGTAGGTTTGTTCATACTTTTGTAGATAAATTTGTGTGGGTATTCTCAGCAGTGTTTAAGCTTGTGTATTTTATTCTATACATTTTTAAGTTGTCAGCACAAACCTCCTATTTTAATAGGAGAATGGTGAATAATTAAAATATCCTTGGATCTTAATTTTAATCCAGATTTTGTTTCCCTTAAACCATACCAAACATAATAGATGAAGAATCTGTCATTAGAGTAGTCATATTTCATGGTGCTATCCCAGAAGTTGAGGGTCATAGTGCATCAGGACAGGACACCTTTCTGTTCAGTTCAGTAAACATTAAAGTGGGGTTCACGGGACTGCAATAAAAGGGATTGTTCCGTTAATAGTTGTTAAAAAAAAAAAAAGGAATAAATTTGAAATAGGAATATGTGGTATCAGATTTTATTAATGATTTTGAATCTAGAATTTATTGTATGAAAAGTCATCAAGTGATTAGCTGAGCCTGGTTAACAGATTTGGCTTTCAACTCTTACTGAAATATTTTTTTTTAGTGTTTTACATTAGAAATAATAAATTAGATTCTTGATGTTTAATTTACTATTTATGAGTGATTTGATGTGTTACAAAAAATTATTTTATTTATACCATATCACAATTATAAAATGCCCATAAGGAAACTTGTAATTCATCAGAACAGAGGAATCATGGAGAATTACAAAGTACATGGATACAAAGGTAAAATTAATTTTGCCAAACCTCCCTCTTCCCGTATGATGCCTCTGTGTACCTTAGAGCTTTCCATATAAACTTGGAAATCAGGAAACAGTTTGGTGACAGAACTGTGAAGTACACTAGAAATTATCTGTAGTTAAACTGTTTATTTTAATGAGTATCTCCTGTTTGAGTTGTACTTGGATAGTAACTAGACCAAACTGTCAGCCTTGGAGAAGAGAAGAACCATTGCTATTGCTTCCTTTTTTCTGAGGAAAGGAAATTTTAGCTGTATCATAGGTTAGTAGGAATATTTCCAGTGAATGCCAATTTGAAAATGAGCTGTAGAAACATGTCCTGAACTATCTGGGAATACCCCAGCTTCTCTTTTCCAAGTAGACAGTCTCATCTATTGAAAAGTCAGAAAACTCTGCAAAAGAGGTTTTGGCATCTGCCACAGTTTCTTGTACATTGAAGTAATCATCGTCAAAGTCAAAGCTTAGCTCACTGAATGTGTTACATCTTTACCAAGTCTGCATGTAGTAGAAAACAATGAAAATAAGAGAAGCTAGAAGTATGGGTATAATTTCCATAAGCTTTTAGTTCACTCTGGACTTTTTTTTTTTTTAAATGTATGTAGTCTTAGCAAATATGGATGAGTCAATTATCTTCCTGTGTGATAAAATCTAAAAATTCCAAGATTTAAAAAGAACTGTATTAAGAACTGTGTTAAAAATGTTTTCGAGCCTTTTACCATGTGTACTGGTGTAGGTGAAAAGGTTATGTAGCAGTGGGGTTGCAGGGGTGGCCCCTGTGGGAAGATGTCAGGAGCTGCCCCATGCTGGACACAGCCAGTTCCAGCCATCTCTGCAATGGACCCACCACAGAAGACAGCCAAGCCCATCATCCACATGTGGGGCATCTCTGGGAAACTATATGTAAGAAAGGGCAGAAAACATCACACAGGCAGAGGAGAAGGGAACAAAAAGTGTGAGAAACAGCGAAGGGAACATCAAAGCCAGAGGAGGAGGAGAAGTTTCTCCATGGCAAAGATATTCCCCTGCATCCCTTAGAACAGACTACAGAGGAGACCGTGGTGGAGCAGGCATTTCCCTGCAGCCCATGGAGAGGACCATGCCAGAGCAGATATCCATGATGCAGCCTGTGAGAATCCCATGTTGGAGCAGATGGATATTCCTGAAGGAAATGTGGCCCAGAGAGAGTCCATGCTGGAGCAGGGGAAAAGTATGAGGAAGGACAAGAAGAGAGAAAACTCTATGTACTCACTGTAACCCACTTCCCCCGTGAACCCAAGCATCACTCAGAGAAGTGGGTTACAGGAGTTGGGAGTGAAGGACTGAAGTTGAGACTGGGAAAGGGGAGAAGAAAAGGTGTTGCTTTACTGTTTGTCTTTTTTGTTTCCCACTACTGGAAAATACTTATTTTAATTGGCAGCAAATTAAGTGACTTTTCCCGTAGTCTGTTTTGCACATGATAGTAACTGGTAAACACTCTCCCTGTCTTCATCTTGACCCACAAGTGTTTTAATTCCTTTTCTTACTTTTTCCCTGACACACAGGGGATGAGAAGGGAAGTGAGCAAGCAACTGGGTTGGAATTTATCTGTCGGCCATGGCTGACTCACCATGCCAAGCTTTTAGCATGATTGTTTTCTCCTGGAACTCTATTAAGAGATCTTGTTAATTATAGGTTTATAAAATAAGCATATTCTCAACTGAAACACCAATTCAATAAAATCCTTATTCTGGAGTTAAGTATGCCCATGTATAGTTAATATTTGAATATATAGCTTGTAGAATACTGAGCCCTTAGACCTAAAGGGTGAAGTGATGTAACCATTGTTATGCTTTCTTGGTCTTTGGGCATCTGTGTTTTCTTTGCTTCAGTTAGAGTTGTAATGTTCTTTGAATACAGATGTCATCATAATTTTTTCCATGATTTGTCACAGGCACACATGGAACTATAGAAATTTTAGGTAAATATAACGGAAAGGTTATGTAATGTCCTGCTTGAAAACAACAGACCACATGTCAATTTAAGGAAATTGACTAAATCAGTGTTTCTAAAGTTCTGTATGAGTTTTTTCCTTATAGTTGTTATTGGCTTGGATATGGGGTTTTTTGGGGAAAAAATGCCCTTATGACAGGATGTAACATCAGTTGTAAAAACTTCTTCTTAAATCTCCTTTGAAAGCATTTATAATTCCAGCTTCCTCTCAGTCTCATTTGATTTTCAGAATCAGTGACATCCTCTGACGGTGTTATTTAAGAATAAAATGATGAATTTTCAAGCATTATGTTTAAGGAAATATGAGTGAAGGACTTCTCTACTATAAAATACTCATGTCTTCTGTTCCATAGAACACTTTCTTGTATCCTTTTTGAGTAATATTTGTATGCTTCACTGCTCTTCCTTCCATTCTTTCTTTTCCTTTATACCGCATGCAAATGAATTAGAGGATTTTGGGATACTTGAAAACCAGAACTCTGTCAAAAATAATTCCTTCTTCATTAAGATAAAGCTGGAAGTCTGCCACAGCACTGCCAGAGATAGAGATTTCAATTTTCTGGTAGGCTGAAGCATAAAAGAGAGGAAAACAACATGCATTCTAAAATTCATGTTTTCTTTTCCACCGAATTAATTACAGTGTACTGTATCTGTTGCGTTGTGGATGCTACTCTACAGAAGTCACAGTGGGACTGCTAAACCCTGTCCGGCTTTGAAGATATTGGCAGATGGTTTGCTATGTGTTTTCCTATTAATCAATTTGAATCCTCTCTGAGACTGAAAGGATGCTGGATGTTGCCTTCTTATTTAGCTTATTTGCTACTAAGAACCTGTGATGCATTCATGTTACTTACCATTTGGTCTAGTAAGGTTAATGTATTGCTGGGGAACCGAAGAATTGCCTTCTTGTCACTTCCATTCCACTTCCAACTTCTATATATATTTATGGGAAAGGGTCTACATCACTAGTCGACCCAAACTGCAATAGTCAAAATAGATGCATTTGGACTTTGTAAGCTGATGTTACACAGAGATTCTAGACCATAGTTGGTGTGTTTTCAAAAGTGCGTTTCTTTGATGAAAGCAATAAACTTCAAAGTTATAACAATCTGACTAAATTGTAACTGCACTCAGCTAAGAGTTTATGTTATGAATTTACTTCAGGGAGTGACCGACTCTCAGAGCAGACCAATGTGCAGCAGAATTTGACTAAGTCTAAGTTCTGCTTTCCCTCCATGTTCAGCTAGGACACTTCCACCTGTCCGACAGATATGGATTTACAAAGAGAAAGCTGAGATTGGCAAGAAATTATTTTCAAGTCACTACTCGTTTACTCTCTTGTTTCCCTGAATCTTTGTCTAGTAAACAACTATTACTAACTTTACACATATAAATAGCCGTACTGTTAACAATGGGAGTACTTGAAATTTGTAAAGCTAAATGGTTACAGTCTCCCACTGTGTAATATTGTCTAAATGTATAAGCAGAACACTAGATGGAATGGAAAATTGAAATAAGAAATGTTGTTATATGTGTATTTTAATTATTGTCTTAATCAATTAATAGTTTTGCATTCTTTGTTGTTGTAACTGAAAAATATTTATGTAGAATAAATACCTGGTGTCTCTAGTACAAAATTTATATTAGTATGAAAGCCAGCATGGATCATAAGAAGCCACTTCCAGACAAGTTACAGACAAAATTATTTCTGAGGCTAGGTTATGTGTACACAGATACTCTCTTACTGACCTGTATTACCTGTGTTGGTAATAAGTTGGGTACTGGGGAATAACAAAGAAGTTGGGTATCTATTGGAATAATGTTTTTAGAAAGTAACATATTTTCTTCTTCATCATTAAATTTGTTTAATAGATTTTGCATCATAAGATTGACCAATACTTGCTTTATGTGGAGGTACATGTTGCATAACTGCACACACAAAATGGGTTGTGTAAAGCACACAGTGCTTTCTTTTAGGCAATTTGATCTCGGTGTGTATAGCATTTATCTCCTGACCTTTGGAGACAGGAATAGCAAAGCTGCCTATCAGCTTGTTTTCAAGTACAGTATGTTTTGTCTTTACCTACACTGAATTACCGAAATTGTGTTAATGCAAGACTTGAATAAATTTTAATGTCTATGGATTATGATTGTTTTATCTCATATTTATTGATTCTCTCTTCTAGGTATGTACAGAGGAAGGCATACATGCATATGTAGAATATGCATATTTCCTGACTGAATCAGGGCTTAAAGGCTTGGTTATACTGAGTGAAGAAAATCTTTCCATTAAGTTAGTTGTATGCAGTGTAAGTCTGATGGTTTTTTGAGTATCTGCATGCATTTGTAGCGAAAAGAGATGAAATGACTAACCATGAAATCATTGAACCTTTAGAACAAGGGAACAATTACATTAGTCTAGACAGGGAATTTACTTGGCTTCCCTATTCCAATAAATCACTGCTCTGTAACGCTTAGTCCAATGGATGAGATCACACAGGCAATACTGCATTCAAAGCTGTGAGTTTGCCTAGCACAAACTTATAGATTACAGTTTGATTTATGACAGAGTATTAAGAGTGAGAAAAAGTGGAGAACTACCTACAGATATCAAAAGAGGATCTTCCTTTTGTGGCGAGAAGAATTATTTGAGGTGTAGAAGGGATACAAAAGGCACAAAATAAAATCAAGAAAGAAAATGAAGAGGGGGAAAGACATTAGAACCTCTACTGCAAAAAGCAGTGGTAATCTCTCCCTTCTCAAGACTTTTAAAACTAGACAAGGTACAAAGTTCTAGAAAAGTATCAAATCAAAAATGTCAAGAAAATAGACTTATTTGCTTGGGGTTTTTTCCCCTTAAACTTATATTAGCAATTTTTTTAAATTCTTTTTTGATGTAACAGAACAGTGCTACATTAGATGCATAGAGAGATGTACTCTGCTCAATTTACCATTCCACTCACTTGATACTTTCTTACTTCATAACATTAATGCTTCTTCAGTTAAAAAAAAAAAGCCAGAAGATTTAAGTAAAAAAAAAAAAAAAAAAAACCAAGTAAATTTTGTTAAAATTTAAAGGGCTTTTTTTGAGTAACCAGGTTTAGAAGGGCCTGGAAATTTTTTAAGCTAAAATCCAGACTGCATTTCACAGTCTAATTCTAGCCTTGTCCTTTGGGCTAAATCTCCATTACTGATTGGAGCACTAGATATGCTCCTGAACTGTTTCTTTAGTTTCATCTGTATGGAATCCAGTTTGTACCCTCCAAGGTATCTGTGTCAGGTAAACTGAGGCACAATAAATTGAGATTCACATAAAAAGCACAGTCATGGTCTGAACTAAAATCCTAACTAAATGCTTACTCTGTCAGGAGCCCAAACAGATGCCTTTAAGTCTTCACTAGCTTTGTTCACAATCTGAGATTTCTAAAGTGCTATATGTATCTCTGACTTGTAGACCACCATCAATGAAAGTGCTTTTCAAGCTTGTTTTGTCAGTTCCCTTATAGTCTAAATCAACATGCAAACTTCTATTTAGCGTTTACTTGATGAGACTGGGCTTCATACTTGGGACAGAAGGAAAAGGCTTTTGAGGAAAATCAAAGTATGAGAGCAACATGGGTGAAGGTGAACAGAGAAAAATAGAGGATATGTTAGATTATGGACTGTAAAATTAAAAAATAAATTCTAATTCTGAATTTTGATGTAGTCTTAGAAACACTGACATTCTTCACTGCATCTTTGCCTAAACATGGCCAACTGCAGCGTCAATGCTTTATAGTTTAGATATCCTGATGATTTCTGCTTTATCCCCTGTGGTTTGTCTTATGCTCAAGTGAGGGTTTTAGCAGGGTGATCATATTTTTACTATATGCAGTATAGAACAGTCAAAATAGTTTGACAACAGAAATAAGTAGTTTGAGATCCTAGAAAAAAATAAAGCCTAAGCTTGTTCCTTTTATAAATATGTCAAAATGAGTGAACTTTGATCAAGAAAAATCTTACCCCACTTTTCACTAGACTTTCTGATTAGGAAATGTACAGTGAGGTTGGCTTTACGAGAAATACACTTTGTTAGTCTTTAATGTAAGAGTTTCAGAGTCGAACTAATAGTTTTGCTATGCTGACTAGAATGCATTTCCAAAGTTGGTTGACTTCATAATGACTGGGAAACTGTTTTCCTAGTAAGTAACATTTTCTTTGTCTGCCTCTCTAGAAATTCAACAAGGAGCCAAGATTACATCTTCTCAATGCTCCACTTTTATCTAAACATTTTTTTAAGTATTCTTGAATTGTAAAAGGTCTTACAACCAGTAAATGATCATCAGTCCATGATAACTAAATTAATAACGTAAAGTCTATTTTCAATTTTATATAGACATATTTAAAACAATGAGACTAAGTTAATTTTAAGACAGGCCTCTGGGGCATAATCACATAGTATGGAATGAGTTTCTTACTATGTCTGAAAAAGGAAAATTCACTCAGGCTGATGTACTTCTTGATCTCAGTTCATGTGTTTTATCACAGACAGTGAATAAAAAACAAATCAATTGAAGCTCGAACAGTATTTTGAGATCTGTAGAAAGCTTTACATCTTGTCCAGTTTGATCATGTTGTATGAGGAAAAGGGGAACAAAAAAGGCCCAAAATGTCACTCCTTCTTACAGCGGCTGCTATAGGCTATGATGCTCCTTCCTGTGTAAACTAGAATAATATGGAATGTCTGGCTGTGACAGAGTGACTGAAACCACTTGGATGAGATAACATGCAACCTACCTTTGTTAAATTGTACCCAAGGGGAGTGAGCTGGAGGTTAAGTTGTACGGTTTTGGCACCTTTCCAATGACTGGGGCAAAAACACAACTTGTAAACAACAATATTTAAATCTTCTCATTTGTCCCACCTGATGGCAGCAAATATATGCAAAACTCACACAGCGCCTCATTTCTCAACATCTGAGTTTTACTCTGAGTGTGATACTCTGCAAATACAAAGACAGGCAGGGAAAAGTACAGGAAGAGAAAAAGGCTTTGATTTGTCCTGTCGTCTGGGAAGAATTGCTCCATCCACCTTTTCTTAAATGTTTTCTGCTATCACTTGGTGTATTTCAGAAGATCAGATAGTGTTCAGAAACATAATTGGCAAGAAATCAGACAATATAGCAAGTCTATGTTGTGAAAAAGTGTTTGCCTGTGATTTTCACACATGTGAAAAAAGCCTTCTCCAAAGGCTTTCTTCCTCTGCAGAGACTTCAGATAGATTTTGCAGTTCCCTTCACATGCTGTGTTGGTTTTTTTTACACAAGTTATGTGCTGTTTTATTCTGGGTCCCAAATATCTAAGAATAATATAAGTCATAAAATCATAGAATATATTATATAAATGTTATAATATATTTAGGTATTTATGTGTAGATACAAAGGAGAGAAAGTAGAATATTTTTTCCCTTTTTCTGATAGAGCTTTTTTCCTCTACTTCCACATGAACTAGCAAAAACCTTCATATTTTTGAAGAGCAATGAAAAGAAAATGTTAGCATTTTAATCTAAGAAACAAAGCCAAGTATTAGCTGTATTTTGATCTGATACCTAGCAGAACATGCTACACAGTACAGGGTCCAGGCCTCCCTCTATTCAAACTGCAGGAGATCCAGAGCACATCTGAGCTGCTGCTAACCCCACTCAAAGTACTGCTTTCAAGATAGAGCACCAGTTCGACCCAATATATAAATTAAAGCTTCTATATCAAATGATGCTGTACCACCCCTCTTAAATTAGAACTGTTTAAATTAGAAAGTAGAGAGCTATAACCTATCATTCCTTCAACCTTCCATGGATTATAGGTTTCCTGGCATTTGAGGGATGCCTCAAGAGAGCAGAGATTTTTTTTTTTAACTTATGGAATATCTTTGTTAAAATACTGGCAGTGTGTCACTGCTCAAAGGAAGATAATACGGCAGAGAAGGGTATCTAGGTTCATGTATAGATGCATTCTGAAAGCTGTCACAGCAATTTTGACAGGAAGAAAGGTTTCTTTATTGTTCACTTTTGAAGTACAATAGCAATTTCACCTGTTTGGATACGTGCTTCTGTTTAGATTTTGAACAAAACTCACCAGTGATCTACATTTCCTCATTAAGATCCAACACTTAAGAATTACTGAGAAAGTATTAACAATAAGCCTCCATATGGAAGTATAAATAATTCACACGTTGTGTGTTTTGTTCCATCTCTTAGGGAATATAAACTTGGCAACAATCAAGGTGAGTGTCATCATTAATTATAGTTAAAATGCTGAAGTAGAGATACTTTTCCTGACAAAGCAATGCACATAGCCAAACTTTAAAAGAAGTTTATAAAGGGACTGAATGGAAATTAAAACTCTAACATTTATGAAGTTAGTTATGTAGTTACTGAGCACTCAATCAGACATAAAAACACAGTTGTTGCAAGCACCGGAGATAATTTTTATATGACATGATACTTCTGCACGATTCAAAAAGGCATCTGTACAAGCATCATGCATTTTAAAATCACAAGTGGTATCACTTCCAGAATATGTACCGGAAATGTTTGTTCACTATTATGACTCTGTCCTCACTCTCCGTGGTCAGCCAGCCAGATTTTGCTAGAAGATGCTAAGTGCTTAAAAGGAACTCAGAACATTTAAAAATATTTCAAACTGCACATGAGGACATTCTTCATTGCTGCTTAACTCTGCTCTAGGTTGTGAAGTCTTAATTTAGCACTCAAAACATTGCTAAAGTTTTTTTCTTCTATTTGCTTGCTTTTCAAGTTTTGTGTTCTTTGCTTTTTTTTATTTTTATTTTTTAAATGTGCGTACAATTTGCTGAGTTTGCATAGCAGTTGCTAGGCACTACCCTGTCATGTAATATTTGGTCTCTGGACCATAATATGGTTTCAGGATAATTGTTCCTGGCAGTCTATATCTGATGATTTTTCCCCTCTCTGAAAGCTGGTTATGTAACCGTGCTGCAGTTGCTCAAGTGTTTTGCGCAACTAAAAAGATAAGGAATTTTTTTTCTTTGTCTGTTCTGTACTTCTGAAGTGTCTTTGTCACCAAGCAGATGCTACATTATTTTGGGAACTATGCTATCAAACTGCACAAAGACATTAAGCACATCTGTGTGCATCTTCGGTCTGGATCCTCTAAGTAGATATGAATCCTTTAGCAATCCCAAGAGCTGATTAGGACATTCATTACACTCCTCCCCCATCCCATTTTAACTGGTGAAATGCATTGTTTCATTGTTTAATTCAGTGGCAAAGCCTTGGACCTAAGTAAAACCTAATCCTGAAAGTGCTATAAGGATATAAGACAGACACTCAGGTAGGCAGATAAAATTATGATAGGATTCATCTTGAGCTTGTACATCAATGAACACAGCCATAAGAGTCTAAGCAGATGGTTTTCTTTTTTTTTTTTTTTTCCCCATCTCCAAGAGGAACTAAACCCAAACAACTGAAATGCTTTCTTTTTGCTTTTTTTTTTTATCATTTCTTCTACAAACTCAGACTACTTAAAGGATGTAAAGCCCTTCTGAGAATTTTTATTTTCTTTATTTAACCCAATATCATTTGAACATTGTCATAGGTTTCAGGACTAGAGGGGACTGTAGTTTAATAATACTTGCTCAGTAACAAGTGGTAATCTGGGGGCTTGGGTGGCCAGGAACAATAAATCTCATGTTCTTAAATAGCTACTCCATTTTGAGTAAAATAAACTTGATTGTGATGACTTAGTATGAACTAAATGTATGACAGATTTAATTTCTTGTGATTTTTAATTCTCATCTGTTCAGCTAGGGGATAGGAAGTGTGACCTCCACAGCTGCTCTTCTCATTTTCTGTAGTCTATGATTCTATGAATTCTCTTGCAACCACAAGATTTCACTGATGTGAAGCAGGATGATACTGAGTATTCAATGAATCTTGCTTGTTTCAGCTGCTTCTGGGTCTTAGTAACAAGCAGATAATATTATAGGAACTGACTTAATCCAGCTGAGTTTAGAGGAACCACTGACAGAAGAGAGCCCCTCCTGCTCTTAAACTGTTATTCAAGTTAGAGAAAAGGAAATATATTTGCAAGTTCACAATTAGCAACATTTTTTTCTTTTGCTTTTCTCATCTGTGTGACTTAAAAAGGTAAGAACTCCTTGGGAGCAGTACAATAGCTGCCACTGACAGGAAATACCTGACAGACTTTCTGGGCAGAGGGTGGAAGAGGAGATGAGAGACCAGGTTTCCAACTCTGTGTTCTTGGGACACTTTCATGAAGGAGCATTTCCAACTGGGGGACTTGAATGGGGCTTTTCTAGTTTTTTTTCTGGAAAGTAAAGTGGGAAATAATAATAAAAAAAAGGACAAAAAACCTGCTGCAAACCCCTTACTTTTTCTTTATACTTGACTTTGTTTAAATGTTGTCTCAGCTTCTCTGATCTTCTAGGGGTATATGTGTCGTGTTATATGCTTGTAAGGCACCATGTCCCTACAGTGATCAGAGGCAGCAAACAGATACAATAACTACCTCAGTGAGAGATCCAAGCATCAGTTTGCAGATGGTATCTTCTCTCTAGAGACTGGTGAAGGGGGTCCATCATGAAGAGTATGGCTGGGAGAAGGGGCACCAATTTTTCCACTCTAGACTCTACAGAGAAAGGACATTACAGACATTCCTGTACTGGAGCAGCATAGGTGCAGGTTTATTTTACCTGTAATATCAGCCCTCAAGTAGAAGTTGAATGACAAGAGCATTTTGGCTGGGGAGTTTGGACACTTCTGGCTTAGATGCAAGATGCTGTGATGGAATTGTACCCAGGCATTCCCAAACATTCAGCTAAATAATGTTACATTAATGCCTGTAAAGGTGGTGGCAGTATGGCTCCACAGTTCTACTAGTTTTTAAAACACTTCAATTTAAAACAAGATGGTTTTCTCCAATCCACTTTGTTCTTTTAGTTATTCCTTTGCTTTCACCAATAATTAATATTGTATCCTTAACAGTTCAGTTTGTTCCTAAAATATTGTAGGCCCCCATGTAATTACAGGTGACTTTTATAGGAATTAGCCCATAGTTAGTTTCTGTTTTATCGAGGGATACTTCAAAACTCCCTGTGATGGTTTTCTGGATTAATTTATAAGAGAATTAGAAGGCTTATAAGGCTTGTATTTTCTAATGACCCAAGTCATGTCAACCTCTATCGACCAAGATGGTCATATATTTATTATTCTACCACTCCTAAACATGTCTCCTAACACATTCCTAATCATATATTAGCTTTATAATATTTTGGTAGCATTAAGATTTGGAAAGTTTAAACATAATTTTAAAGTGAATTTTCTAGTGTTAGAGCCTATCATGAGCTTGGCTTTAGTGTTAACAATCCCTGGCCAGTTGCCAACCTCAACAGTGTATTTTGGAAAAATAAGCTGTGGAAAAGCAACTGGATGGAACCACAGAAAACAATAAGACAGTCCTTGTCCTGAGGTTTATGTTAAGAAGGCAAAAATAATGCCTATTATTGCTCTATAACAAGTGAAAAGATCTACAGGCACTGTTTTCACTGGAATGTTTTGCATAAAGCACCAAACTGATTATTCAGGATAACTTTTAGTAATTAATAACCTCTATTGCTGTAGTCAGAGCTGAAAACTCAGGACCTCGCCTGTTCACAGCTTATTGGTAAACTCACAGTTATAAACTAGTTCTCTTTCATTCTTTGTTCCACTTTGCTTGAAGAGCTGTTCAATGCCTTTAGAGGAGAACATAAAGTGATATTCTGTTGAACTTGAACCTCAAAGCTGGTGCAGTGATTATATGGAAGCTAGCACAGGGAGATGAGAGCAGATGATTTTGATAGTCAAAGGAGCACTGAAATTGTCTGCAGTGTTTTTGTTTGGTTTGTTTGGGTTTGGGTTTGGTTTTTTGTTTTTTTTTTTTTCTTACAGGTTAACTTTGTTTCTTTGCTGTAATTGAAGCAGACAATGATGAAAAAAAATGCAGCTGAGCCATTTATTCATGCCTTCTATTGAATAAAAGTTTGCAAAAACAAGTAAGGAATCATGATGCACTCCTGTAGCATTTTCACCATTCACACAACATCTTTGAACACATCTTTTTTGCTTTTACTCCTGTCTTTGTTCAACAGAAAAGACCTCTTGAAGTATTTCCATTACTAAAATCAAGCAGTGACGCTGAGATTATGCACTATATTTCAAGATTTTATACTCACTTTGATGTACTGAAGAGCTCAGAACTATGTAAAGTAGCCAGGAACAAGAGGGACTGACAAAAGTAGCCTCTGGCATGGCTATTCATCATTAAGATTCTGAGCTGGTTGATACTATTTTTCTATGATAGCTCTGAATCAGAGTAAAAACATCTTCCTGAAAAATCCTTTTTGAACAGAAAGTTCAATGTCTTTTTCTCCATTTTCCAAGTCATTATCTCCCTTATCAAGACTCTTGAAATTTCAAAGCACCATATAGAAAAAAATTAAAAAACTGTGGTTTCAGATAATACTGAAAGCACATCTTCAGATCATTGCTTAAATAAAAGTTCCTTTGTGCCATGATCAAAAGTCTTGTGCACTCATCGTATGAAACACTCTAATCAAAGAGCTTGTGTTGCCATATATTTTTCAGTCATATCTATATAATTTTTTTGGTGGAAAATACGTTAAATATTTTTAAAGCTAGAAGCTGTCACGACCCAGCTCATAGAACCATGCTGGGTGGAACTAGTGGGGTACGTGGAGGTTCTATATATGTATTCCCTTGGGGCAAATTAAGGTGAGACGGCACCAAAGAATTGCATACTGGCTTATAACTTTAATGCATATAATTGTTTAGGGAAAAGGGAAAATATGGGGTATACAACAGAGTCAAGGGAAAAGGAAAATCACTTGGTAAGGACAATCCATGAATATTTTACCATCCACTAGCAACACAAAATCTTATAGCAATGGGGTAAGAACAGCATAACTACCAATATCACTAGGGTTAGTAATAAACACCACTAAAATAAGCAATCTACATGAAAACCTACTAAACAAGCCCCCAAAAGGAGCTGGCATTAAACTTAACAGAATTATCAAAGAAAACAAATTACTTTGTAAAGACAATTCATGACAACACTACCAACCACCAACAACACCAAATCTTACAGCGATGTGATAACGACAGCATAATCTCCAACAATACTAAGAAACCCGCAGCCGCTCAAAAAACTTGCAACCACTTAACCCGCAACCACTCACAACACTTGCAATCACTTTTCAATGTTAAAATAAGCAACCTACAGAAAACCTGCTAAACAAGCCCCAAAAGGAGCTGGCATAAAACTTATAAGGTGTTGCCATATGTGCCAGAGAGAGAGATCAAGAGACACTTGAAGAGAAAAAGAAAGGAAAAAGAGAAGAGAGAGAGAAAATTTTTCACCACTCTGGATCCTTGGAGAAAAGTGTCGACATCTGGGGGTTGCTCGATCAGTCTGTCAGCGTCTCAGGAGTCCTCAGGTGGTGGGCGCAAGCATGCTCCTTCTCTTTGTTCATTCGCCTTTTATAGGCAGAGGCAGGGCCTTACTCCACACAGGTTTGCTACTTTGTTGTAAGAGCAAGACTGAGTCCATTGTTAGACTCAGCAGGGTTTTGCTGTTCATCGTTGATGGCCTTACTCAGCAGGGGTTTGCCAGTCCATGGAGTAAGGCCTTTGGCGCATTCCTCGCCATCTTCTTATCTACAACTGGAATGTTTTGGGACACCACGAGTCATTGAAGCCTGGACAGTCAATTTGCAGTCTCTGCAAAACTGCACAAATAGTCCTCCACAGAAGCACTTTAAGATATTTTACAGTATCTTTTCTGTGTGATTTACAGGTTTTTCTCTTAATTATGGTTTTGTTAGATAAGAGAGAATTTTAAGCAGCAATCTTTTAATCTACAGGGTAAAAAGCACCAGTTCAAAACACTTTAACATTGTGAAGTTGAGTGGACTACAAAAGTCATGCAACAATCATTTATTGCATGACTTCAATATATTGCACTTTTGTGTTTTCTTGTTTTCCATTTTTAATTTCAACAGTTAATATATTTTTGTCATCTATAAATGAAGTACAGCATGATCAAACTATTTTGTAGAAGAAACACTATTGTGAAATTGTGTTTTGTATGACTGATACCCTAAATTTATTTTTTCATGGTAACCAATATTCTGTATCATACTAATCTACAAGTTTTTATTCACTTCTGTGCTTACATAAAGGTTTAAATGTGATTGCTAACTAAGGATAGAACCACTGTGGCATGAAAGCAATTAATAACAGAACCCTAGAGGGTGGGCATTTTGTTCTAGCATGAGTGAAGCATAGGGATTTCTCCTCATAAATTATGCGCACAAGTAATTTCTTTAGACAGCCTCTGTTTTTTCCATTTGTAACTGAGAATACAGGTACCACACTGTATGGCAAAAGTCTTTCTCCGGACATTATTAAGCACCAACTTAGTTACCAAAGGGAAGTCCAGAAAGTATTCTTGCGAGCAAAGAAATTTAGGCTGATACTTCCCTTTGACTTTAGAAGGCTATCTGCTAGAAAAACTGGATGCTGAGCATCTTCTTCAGATGAAGAAAGATTATGTGTTTCTTCTCAGACTCTCAAGTCTGACCTCTATGTGTATTCCCTTTCTGAGGGCACTCAAATCCTCCATACCCCCTCAAAATTCACAAGAACCCTCTGTGTCTGCAAAAGGGCTTTGTACCCCTACAGCCTTCATCATTCTCACAGGAATTTCATGTTGCTGGTGTTAACTATTGCCTACAAGACAGCCTTAGCTTGTAGGTTGTAAAATGGAGCTATAAAGTGAAGGAAGGTACCCAGACCCTGTTTGAAACAGATGTATGTGCTGCAAGCACCACAGCTCTGAATAATAAGGGAGATAAAAAGTAATAATTTGTTACTCTGTCCAGTGTGATGGGTTTGCCCTTGACCGGGGGGCAAACCACACACCCACTCACCCAATATCCCCACCCCTCCCACCAGACCAAAGGATAGGGGAGAGAATTGAAGGGGTAA
>NW_010140466.1:0-755 GCF_000699245.1 Pterocles gutturalis | reverse complement strand
AAAAATTAAAAGCAGAAACAAACCTAAGCCACCCGAAGAGAAGTTTCTCTGAAAAGAGAACTCCATCCCCTGCTCCTGATCTAAGGCTACCAGCCTCCCTGCGGGAGTTCTATGTATTTATTCTAAATACACCCGTTCGTTCCCTCTTTCTATCCACTAATTCACCGAGTTTATAAATTCCCAAGGATCGAGTCCAACCCACTGTGGGAGAGGGGTCCCTTCAATTCTTCTAGTCACGGCGAAAACACATGCCGATCGTCATGTTCAAACACAACACTTTTCCGCTCATGCTCACACAGCGCTTCACAGCACACTTTACAGCACCAAGTCACACCACTCGCTTCGCTTTTCTCCGGTCGCCTTAGTCGCCCAAGGACGGAAACATGGATAGAGCTCCACACTCGCTTCGTACCAAAGGTACGTCTCACGCACTCGCACAACCAAAACCACAAATTGTCCGGACTAAGCACTCACACTCACAGTTCAATTGCAGCAGTAAACCAATAAACCAATAAACCCAGGGATTCACTCGACCCACCTCCAGGGTAGCTAGCGGTTGCCCCATCAACAGCAAATCCCCCCCCGCTGGCTATCTACTCATACAGGGACTACGCTGTGCATCAGACGTCTCTGCGCGGCTTACCAGCAGCCCTAGCTTAAGCATACGCCCCTAGATTTATTACATACCGTTTCTCCGCAATGCAGGCAAGTCGTTGTCTGCCCCCTCAGCGAGCGGGCCAAGAAGCGAAGTTCCT
>NW_010140465.1:81036-124165 GCF_000699245.1 Pterocles gutturalis | reverse complement strand
CCCCCGGCTCTGGCAGCGAACCAGGCACGGGAGGACGAGCGGGGTCCTGGAGGCCGGAGGGGCGCAGAGGAAGAAGGAGGAGCTGGAGGAAGCGGAGGGAAGGGGAGGGGGAGCGCCAGGGAAAGGATTCTCCCTTCTGCTGCCTTTTTTTTTTTTTTTTCCCGAGGGCGGGCGGCGGTTGCTGCTGCTGGTGGCAGCGTTTCCTCCTGCTAGAAGATGATGAATACATGAGGAGAGAGGCTCAGAGCCTGCTTCTCTGCTGCGGGAGTGTCTCTCCCTCCCTCTCGCTCCCTCTCCCCTCTCCCAGCTCCTGTGTGAGTGTGTGTTTGGCTCCCCGGCTGCGTGTGCGTGTACACTGTGTATATATATCTGAGCTGGTAGGTTATTGCAAGCTCCTCTCAGCTGCGCTGCTCTGTGCAGGAAGAAGGGCTCAGCTGCAGTGGTAGCATCAACAGCAGCAGTAGCAGCACCAACAGCTTTTTCCGCTTTTCTCCCTTCCCTTCATCCCCATATCCCTTTTCCTCCCTCCACCCACGTCTATTTCGGGATGCATTTTTAATTTTTTCTTTTTCTCTTCTACAATCCTTATTATTTGATACTTCGTGGCTTTTTTTCTCCCCCTTCCTCTGAGAAGGAGGCACAGACACACACAAAAACAGAGAAATAAGGGAAAGAAAAGTACTGGGACTTATCCTGCTGCTGCAAACCCAGAGATAGCAGACGAAGAGGGGGGTTTGGCTTCTACTCCAAGGTAAAGCCCTCCCCCTTTACCTCCTCGCCACCTCCTCCTCCGCGAAAGAGAAAGAGAGAGAGAGAAGGGACCAAAGTGGAGAAGAGCAGGTCTTCTGCGGCTGGCGTTGGGAGTACAGGGAGCCAGGAAGTGAAGGATGGTTGTGGTTACCCGAACTGGCTGCAGGGCAGCTCTCTTCCTCTGGATTTTCAGCAGCATTAGCTGCAGAGCCAGGACTGCTCTGCCTGCATCTCGTAAGTACCCTTTTCTAAGAAGCATCCAAAATTTCAGTTCTGCAATAAGCCAGAGGGGAATTCCCACAACTCTGGGAGGCTGATTGTTTTTTCTCTGCTGGTGAATCTTGTGTTTGATTTTCTGTGTATTTGAATGTGTATGTGTGCACTGAGGTTTGATACCGTTCGCAATGCTCCCCATCAGACCTTCCTTAGTGTAGATTATTTCAGTGGTAGCTGGTGTGGAAAGTTGAAAGACCTGCTCTGTGATATAGTCTTGGTTCTGAAATGGAGTCAGAGGGTGAAAGGAATCAGATAGAAGCTGTTCAAAGTTTGGGGGTGTTTTTTGTTGTTTGCTTGGTTGGTTTTGGTTTGTTTTTTTTCCCCACCTTTCTCAGAAGGTATTCAATTTGCCTTTGGAAGTACTTCACTTCCACAGTTGTGTAAGGGAGAAGAGGAGATGTGAGCAGTTTCCATAATTAGTGTTTTATCAAGGAGCAGCGAGAGAAAATTTTGTCTCATTTGGAGGAAGGAACGGTGGTGAGTTGATGAGAGGGAACTGAGCCAGGACAGCTTTTCTTGAGAGTGAAGTTTTGCTTCCCATAATAAAATAAGCAAAGGTATTTTAGAGGAGACCAGCAATTGCCCCCTGAGGGAGGCAGAAATAGTAGAGAAATGATCAAGCATCTGCTGAAATGCTGAACTTCAGGCTGAAGGAGTGCAAAACACCTCTATAGGACCCAATTCTGCTATCAATGTTAAAATGACAGCATACTCATTGATTTCAATGGGTACTAGATCAAATCTTTAACATTGCACTGAGCTGTAGTTTCCAGCAAAACATTTGCAGGTAGATGTCAGTGTTAAGTGTTTAGTTGTTTCTCTTCAGACCATTTAAAGCATTTGCCATTTGCAAAGTACATTTGCAATGCCTACTGAAATGTAGCAGTGCATTTTTGTAGAATTGTCAAAAATAGACGCTACTTCCTCTGCTGTTTATAGAGGAAAGAAATCTCCTGAGATGTTACAGATAGATGTGTTGGGATTGCGTGTATGTGAATGGGGGCTGATTCTACTGACCAAGCAGGGGATTGTCTTAGAATGTAGTGTATATATTGCATAGAGATCTGTGTGGATCATTATATTTATTTGGTTGGTTCCTTGGGGGCAGGAATGAATAAGGCAATGCTTTGGGAACTGGAACACTGCTACACTTTCTCAATGTGTTTCTATCTGTTATCATCTGATACCTATTGAAAAATAAAACAATTATATTGTTCCAGGATTTGCTTACACTCAGATATTTATTTGTATGTCACAGAAAATGTACAGCAGTGTCTGCAATGTATCCAGGTCTCAGAGGCTATAGGATGTTCAGTTATTTTTCTACCTTTAATTTACAAGAAATATTGATCCTGAGGTTTACTGCTTAGTGTTGACCGGCCATCTGATTCTTCTTCTGAATATTATTTCTTCATGATCGTCTCTCAGGATCTGCATAACAGCAATAGCTGGGGGGTGGGGAAGATTTGTGATTTAGGTTGTCTGTTCTTGGAAAATAAAGTTCCCTATACTCCTTTTCTCTAATAGGATTTTTACCTTTGTTTTGGTCATTCAGTAAGTCACGGCTGTAGTTTAACTTGAAAATGACCTGCAGAGGATTATCTGATTACCCAACAACCAAATCTTTAACTTTTGAAAGAAGTTAGTTGAGCAGTTAATGGTTGTAGTAGTGTCATTATAACCAGAAATTCCATAAATAATGGATATGTAGAGTATCTTAAGTAGAATTCACTCAAATGCTTTTCCATCTTTACATTTTTTTCAGATATTCAAAGATTTCTTCACATTAATTCACCTACCAAGAGCTTTTACAGTGCACTCTTTAGGTAGTATATAGCATTTTATTTCTGACTCACTTTTGAAAGTGAAATGGAGCTGGATTTGTTTACTGGAAACAGAAATATAGCTAGAAGTACACATCAGACTTAAAGTTACAAAAAGAGTGTTCAGATTGCAGTACATGCTTACCATTCCTGTAAAGTCGTGTGGGTGCTTGGGAAGTGATGCCACAGTAGGAACTCGAGTGCTGTGTCACAGTATTTTGGTGTACCACTTAGCTGGTTATTCTGCTGCACGCTTTGCTATACAAACCCGTCACTGTGCTGGATTTTCTGGGGTTGTTTGTCACTTTGTGTGCAACTTATTGTGAATGACATTGAGGAATTCTGTTCTCCTTTGACGAGCAAATGCACTTATTTTTGTTATCTTTTTTTTTTTTTTCTTGCCTCGTTGGTTCATTTTGAACTTCATGTTGGGAATAGTTCTGAAAGGATTAAAAATTGTGTGATATGCAACTTTGATATAAAACTGATCTCCAAACACATTTTAATTTTCTCCTCCATTAATACGTTGTGCTTTGACTTTGAAGAAATTAACAACAGCAAATTTATTCTTTACAGTATTTTTCAGGAAGTGTGCAAGCTTCATGGGTACAGTGAATTACAAATCCTTATATATGAGCTTTCTATTTAGTAATTTCTTGCAGTCTGCTTGTGCTGACATAGAAAAAGATAGTGTTTGGAAATAATATATTGTGAATATATCACATCTCAAATGTTTGTTTGCTTTACAAAGTCAGTAAATCTATCTCTGTCATTAAAATCATGTCTCAGTGATACTGATTCAGAAGTGATCGTGTTGAAAGCTTTGAATCTCATTCAGTTTTATCTCAAGATGAAGTGGATGTTGAAAGCCTGTCTTGGAGTACCATAAACATACAGCATGATATAGTATCACACACACAAATAGGCAGATCTTACTGTAAATTGTATTCATAGTCATGTTTTTAATACCTTAGCAATAAATTATTCATATTCTTCCTATTTTTTTGAAATAAGCATAGAAGGATCAAAACGCTCTTAACTTCTGGAATCAAGGCTAATGAACAGCTCAACCAGGAGAGGTCATCATGAGATAAAAAGTAACATGGAAAATACAAATTTAGTGCTTTATAGTTTTTTACATGGCTTAAAGGTGGAACGATAAGAATATGACTGTGAGTAGACTAACTTTCACTGGTGTTCGTATAAAGAAAGACACAAAGCATGAACCTTTTCTTCTTAATGAGAAGGTTAAAGAGATTCATCATAGGATCATCTGCTTCTCTATGAAAGCAACTCACTTAAAAAGTAATTGTCTTTCACAGCTAGGCTTTGTTTTTGGTTGTGACTATTTGTGTGCAGGGCAAACCTGATCAGTACAGAGCTATTCAAACTTATGGTCATGATACTTTTCATGCTTTTGCAGTAGGTCCCATACCATTGCTGAAGTTGAAGTTTAACCCCATGTTACAATAATTGATACAGAAATCAAATGAGGGGCAGGTATAGTAAATCATTAAGATTTGTGATAAGGAAAAATATGCATCTTTAGCTTTGACTGCGTGGCACCCAGCCTTTCCTTGATAGCTTGGGTAAGCAAGGAAAGTATTGTGTAATGTCCCTTTTGAAAGAGGAGGGCATTGTAGAAGGAGTATGCACCGTATAGAGTTAGAGAATCTATCCTTCTAGTTCATGGTGCTTGAATGTTGGATATGTGGGGCTGTCATATATTCTACTAGACTCACCTTTGGGAATAGTTCTCTTACAGATAATTGTTTAGACATAATGGTATTTTGTGAAATCTGGTCAATTCTAGTTGTGTTTCTGCTACATCTGATTAACATTTCTTAGTTTAGGTCCTCTTGTCTGGATATAAACTCAGAAAACCCACAGAATTTAGTTTCAAGTATACCAAAACATTTTCATTTAGATTTAATATTTAATCATTTTTGTTGCCCCGGGTGTCAAAGCACTCACAAATACACTAGACTTTTAAACTGAGTGCCTAAGTTTCATAGAATCGTAGAATGACAGAATGGTTTGGGTTGGAAAGGACCTTAAAGATCATCAAGTTCCACCCCCCCTGCCACGGGCAAGGACACCTCCCACTAGCCCAGGTTGCTCAAAGCCTCATCCAGCCTGGCCTTGAACCCCTCCAGCGATGGGGCATCCACAGCTTCTCTGGGCAACCTGGGTCACTGCCTCACCCCCCTCACAGTGAAAAATTTCTTCCTAATGTCTAGTCTAAATCTACCCTCTTTCAGCTTATACCCATTACCCCTTGTCCTGTCACTACACTCCCTGATAAAGAGTGCCTCCCCATTTCTCCAAACTGGTGACAGCAGCTAGAACCTGCATTGGTGCTGAAAAGCAAAAGTTTCAAAGAGTCCTTAAGTTCTATGTGTGCAACATTACACACAGCCTCATTGCAAACATTTGTCTATGTACAGAAAGTCTGATTCAAATTCTGATGTGGTCAGTGGGCATTGAATCAATTCCAAAAGTCATTAAATTAATGTTTTAAAAGCTGGTCTTTTCTTGGGTTCTTTTTGCTTTGCTTGTGTTTTTAGTTCTTTTTTTTTTTTTTTTTTTTTTTTTTTTAACTCCGGTGCAATAATATGGAATAAGACACAAAAAGTGCTTCAGTAAGTGGTCCAGTTTGCAAGAGAGTGAAGTTAAAGACTATTAATTGAAAACTTGTCTCTGGGAACAATGTCTGTTTCGTTTGCAAAGAGAAGAGAGATATTTTCTGATTATCTCTCTTTTTATTTTTTTTTTTTTAGTCAGGTATTTTTAACACATTTGAAGGATTATTTCAGTTGTGGCAGAAAATTCTTTATATATAATATAATAATTAGACATTAGAAAGTGTAGATCTACTGGGATAACTCACATGCCTCTGGATCTGTGACAGACAGTAGGTTTTTCTATAGGAGTTCTTTAGAAATTTCAGCTTGGATCTCTAAATCTTATAAAGCATCAGATCTCTTATTCAATGTTTAGTAATTGTAGCAATATTTAAGACTTTGTAATACTCTTAATGCCTGGAGCAATAACAAACTATGCACAAACTGTGAGGGTTTGCAACATTTTCTTTTTCTACATATGCAGAAATTGATCCGTCTCTGAGCAGTTTGACTCATAGGTCAAACATAAGCCATTACATCTGAGGTATGCCACCGTCCATGTCTCTGTTTTCTAAGTACCAGGCGTGCTCGGTCTTACAAAAGTCCGTGGACTTGCGGTTGTGTTTCAGTCACTTGAGAGAGCAAATACTAAAGAAGCAACATCAGTCTTCTTCATCAGATGAAACTCTGAGTGATTTTTTCATTTTGTTAGTCTTCAAAATTTTAAAGAATAAATTTAAAATTAGAGCAGTGTTTAGAAAGAAGTAATTTGATCAGGACTTGATTTCCAAAATCCACATGAACATAGGATCCTTCTTTGAAATATCAGGAAGGTCCGTGGGACAAAAGGTACAGTCTGGTAGCTTGAGTCTTCTCCCACTGACGGAAGTAGAAGTTGTGCCACTGGTTTTAAGAACTGTGTGGTTATGGTTTTTGTCAGTGAGATGTTCATGTTTCAGCCCACTCGTATAATATACTAGGAATTATAAAAAGGTTCTTCAGACTTCAGCCTTTGAACTAACATTGGTTTTATCTGTATCACACTTAATTTATTCAGCTACTTTATTGGCATTGCATAGGTAGATAATTTAAGACCACCTGCTAATTGCAGAACACCTTAAATCTCTAAATTTGGTGGTGTAGGAAGTTGCAGTAATCAGTATTCAATTCTTTTGAGCCATTTGCAGTTCCAGCTTTGAAGATATCATAGATATAATAAAAATACTCCCAAGACTGATGTTTGACATTTACAAAGAACTCAGGCACATCTAGGTTTTGATAGCTCTGCAATTTTGCAAGGAACTTTACAAAGTTGGGACCTTTCCTGTTTGAGAAATTGTCTTGGTATTCATGAACTGCTCTAGTAGCTCGCCATGTCCTGTTTGTTCCTTAAGCTTGAACAACTGGTAATTCAGAGCAGAAAAGGATATTGACATTCACATTTACCTCTTTCCTCTGCCCAAAAAAATTTAGAGGTAATCTCCTCTTGAGGTGGTTCATCCAGACGTTTAACTTAAGTGATCATGCTAAGACCACTGAGAGACTGAAAGATTTAGTTACACTTAGAGTTCATAATTTGATGTTAATATTTATCAACATTTAAAATATTTATCAAATATTTTCAGCTGGGCATGCACTCTGAAAATGTGTTTTAAATAAATCAATGAGTAAGATCCACTAAACTTACCTAGGAACTTCATTGCCGATTTTCCATTTGTATCGGTAAAAGCTCAAGTTAGGTTACAACTTTAACTGCATAAATAAAATAAGCTGCTGAAAATGCTTTCTAGTAGCCAGGGAGCATCTGAACTGTTTTAGCCAAAGGACTTTCCACCCTGCAAATGAATGGGATATTTTAGAATGAACATTTAGTATTTGTTTCTTTAGAATATTAGTCTCAGTTTAAAGGGAAAGTAACATTTTTTGTAGAAATTTAATGACCCATTTAAATATCTGTCTAAATACAACATAAACCTTCTGTCAGATTTTGTAAAACTGCTATATCATTGAATATTTTGTAACCTTTGCTCAGGGAAATCAGCCATGCACATCCTACATTTCTCTCTACTTTCTCTGTTTCCACACATGTAGGAATTATCTGCTTAATAAGCATTTTCTGCATCACAAGTGTGCCTCTGTCCATTTTTTCATCACCTAAATGGTGATAAAGCCTTGGCTATATCTCTTGATTGATTGCTCAGTCATCTTGTGTACTTACACTAATATTTATTGTGAAGCAATGAAAACCTAGAATTTAGGGGGAAGGAGCACGGAAGAAGATCAGCAGATAAGCTGAGGAGACTTCAAAGGTCCATTTCCACAAAGGGCAGGAGAAAGCCTGTGATGGAAGATTTGCCAGAAAGGAAGAGGAAGTATTATTTCCATAACTAATGGAAACTTAAAAGTAGATGGGCCTAATGCAATGGGATGCAACACAGCAGGCAGTGGAATTGCAATATATTTTAGGTTTTCATGTCTTACATACTGGGTTTAAATGTCACTGATGTAAAGTTCTTGAAACACAGTTTGAAATGCAGTTAAATTGGGATGTGATTTTACTCCTAGTTATATTTATGGGAATAGTAGCAAGACTACGGTTGGGGGAAAGCCCTATGTATTAAAACCAAGCCAACAAACAAGAAAACAAAAACCTTTAATTTATACCCTGATGAACCAGTTTTCAAACAGATGCCTTACTAAGGTCTCTAGACTATGTCCAGATTGTCAGTGAGACATAGAAATGGCTTGTACATGTTCCTTTTCCCTGAACACAGATAAAAATTCAAATATCTTTAAAAAGATTAGGAAAAATTATAAATAAGGAAAGTAAATTAATTTTAAAATATAATTAAAAATGAAAGCTAATAGCCTCACACCATTATTCTGGACCATGAAAAAAAACAACAAACCAGGAGAGGGACTGAAGAGAAGCTGTCTCCCACATGGCGACAGCAACATGTTTTCTTTCTGCTGAGGAAAAGAGTCGGAGGGAGTAGCTTGCCCTGTCCACAGCATTAGCGTTGCATTAGAAGAGGGAGCTTCTGTGAGAATGAGAGTCAGAAGCATATCCTGCACAGAGCAGGCTCAGCTGGCTACATGCTCCCAAGCTTCAGCAAGCTGTACTCTCTAATGTGCTTTCCTTTGGTTTTACATCCAAAAAAATTACGCTACTGGGCATACTGTCATACATGATGAATATCCTACCTGCTCCTTCCCTGGTATGGCCAAGCTGTTAGAAATGATAGCAGAATTCCCTATAGATAAGAGATGGTATCCATTAGAGTTCCAACCTTCTTCCAAACACACACACCGGCAGACCACACACACTTTTGCTTCTGCTCTTAATTTATTTGCCATTTCTCACGTACCTCCTTTCTCATTTTATTAATCATCTTACTCCCTGCTCTCTGCCCTCTCCCCACCCTTTCCTCCAGCAATAAACTGACTGCACTGACTTCTCTTGGATTTTCATTGATTCATCACAATATCAAGTAATTTGCTGAGCCTGAAACTAAGGGAGATTGTCTTCATTGATTCCTGATTAATTAATCTGTATGTGAAAGCTAGGTACATGGATAATAACTCAATTGAAATTCCTTTACTGCTTAATTGCTGCACCATAATCCTGGCATGTTAAATCAGATAATCAGATATTATGAATGAAGTTAGGATTCATTTTTTCCAAAAACAATTATTAGAATATCATTATAAGGAATGCTTTTATTAGCTCTGTTTGTAAGTATGCATAAAATGGACTTTCAGACTTCAGGTCAGTACAGTACAGTATATATTACACATACGGAAAAAATGACATCAAAGGAATGCTGAGTGGATCGTGGTCTCAAACCTACGTATTCATAGCTTCTAAGGACGAAAGGGTCACTGAAGCCAGCTACAGTGATATGGTGTGTTGTGTTACTACCTTCGTCTGCTTTACACATCATAGAATCAGTGAACCTCAGAATGGTTTGGGTTGAAAGGGACCTTTAAAGATGATCTAGTCCAACCCCCTGCATAGGCGGGGACATCTTCCACTAGATCAGGTTGCTGAAAGCCCCGTTGGACTTGACCTTGAATGTTTCCAGGGATGGGGCATCTACAGCTTCTTTGGGCAACCTGTTCCAGTTGTTCTAGAATTTATTCCTTCTGTCTAACATATATCTATCTTTTTTTTTTTTGGTTTAAAACCATTGTCCTCATCCTTTCACTACACACCATGTTAAAAAGTCTTTCTTCATCTTTCCTGTAAGCCCTCTCTAACTATGGAAAGGCCACAATAAAGTCTACCCAGAGCCTTCTCTTCTCCAGGATAAACAACCCCAACTCTCTCAGCCTTTCGTTATGGAAGGGAGAATCCCTCTGACCATTTTTTGTGGCCCTCCTCTGGACCCAGTCTAACAGTTCCATGTCTTTCTTGTGCTGGGGGCCCCAGAGCTGGATGCAGGATTCTGGATGGGGTCTCATGAGAGCAGAGTAGAGGGGCAGATTGCTTCTTTTTATGCATCCCAGCATATGATTGGCTTTCTGGGCTGCAGGTGCACATTGCTAGCTCATACCTAATTTTTCATCTGCCAGTATCCCCAAGTCCTCCACAGGACTGTTCTCAATTCGTTCATCACCCAGTCTGTATTGCTGCTGGGAATTGCCCTGACCTCAGTGTGGGACCTTACACTTGGACGGGTTGAACTTAATGGATTTCACATGGGGACTGCTCCTCAAACCTGTCCAGGTCCCTCTGGATGGCATCCCTTCCCTCAGGCGTATCAACTGCACCACTGGGCTTGGTGTAATCCACAAACTTGCTAAGGGTACACTCAACCCCACTGTCTATGTCATGAGTTAAGGCATTCAGCAGTACCCATCCCAGTACAGACCTCTGAGGGACACCACTCATTACTCATCTCCATTTGAACACTGAGCCGTTGACTGCAACTCTTTGGGTGTGGCTATCCAGCCAATCCTTATCTGTCTAACATTTCATCTATCCAACCCATATCGCTCCAATTTAGAGACAAGGGTGTTGTGTGGGACCATGTCAATTGCCTTGCAGAAGTTCAGTTAGATGACATCAGTAGCTCTTCCCTTATCCACCAATGCAGTCACTCCATCACAGAAGGCCAGTAGGTTAGTCAGGCACAATTTGCCCTTGGTGAAGACATGTTGGCTTTCTCTATTCACCTCCCTGTCACGCATATGCTTTGACAGCTTCCAGGAAGATCTGTTCCATGATCTTACTGGGCACAGAGGTGAGGCTGACTGGTTGGTTCTTCTCAGGGTACTATTTTTTACTTTTTCTAAAATGGGTGCAATGTTTCCCTTTTTCCAGTCACTAGGGACTTTGCTTGACTGTCACGACTTTTCAGATGTGATGGAGAACAGCTTAGCAACCAAATCTGCCTGTTCCCTCAGGACTCTTGGAAGCATCTTACGGGATCCCATGGCCTTTGTATGTCCAGGTTCTTCAGATGGTCTTGAACCTGCTTTTCTCCTACAATGGGTGGGGACTTCATTCCCCTAGTCCCTGCCTTCACATTCAGGGGCTTGAGAGATGTGGGAAATGCAATTGCCAGTGAAAACTTGAGGAAAAATGTTGTTGAGTACCTCAGCCTTCTCCATGTCCGTTGTCACCAGATGCCCTATCTCGTTTATCAGAGAGGTACAGTTTCTTTTGTCTTCCTTTTCTGACTAACATAGCTGTCAAGTTTTGACACATTTCCTCCCAGCATTTAATGTCTCAGTCTGGAACTACGTTCTTTATCCCAGGTTTATGACTTCACACATGGCCACATTAAAATATCTAATGTTTCCTTTTACCAGCTGACGTAGATGTCCCAAGTTTGTGACATGTATAAACTTCAATTTCATCTTCAGCTTCGAAGAGTATGCATTTTTCTACAGTTCAAATAATAAAGATGTTAAATAACGAAGGGCTGAAAATCAGATTTCCACTGGTTCTCACTAGAAACCACTCATTTCCTTTGTTACAGTTACATTTCAAGATATTTTATATGTCACATTGATAATAATTCTGTACCTTGGTTAAAATAGTATACACTGCCTTCAGAATCCAAAATGCATACTATTACACTGTATGCAGGAACAAATATAAATGCATATATGTGCAGATTTGGTGGGATCCAAACTTGTCATCTCAGCAAAAATAACAACCTTCAAAATACCGGGATACTTTGACAAGATCTATTTTTTTATAAACCTATGTTGATTTGCATTAATTGTATTTACCTCCTTTAAATTTTTATTAATCGGGTTTATTATTATTTTGTCTAGCAGCAATGTCAGTTGGAGCGGCTTGTAATTACCCAGGTCATCTTCAGTATCTGCACATCGTACTTTCTTTTGGTCTTTTGGAATTTCCTTGATTTTCCAAGGGTTACTGAAAATCAGCGGTAACAATGCTCAGAGACCTTCTCAGATGCAGGTTGCCCTGCTGGTTTGAAACTGTCCAGCCTCATTAGCTTCTATGTAACATCTTCCTCAGTTTTTATTAGAATGTAAATTTGTTACCACTCTGGGATCTGACTATGCAGTCTTGTTTGTTTTCCTTAACATTGCATGTTTTTGTCTTTTCTACATGATTGTCAATTTCACCACTTGTAAGCAGAAGTTTTTTGGTATGGATTGTTTTGCTCATCTCCTCTCACCTCTTTTTTTTTTGAAAAAAAAAACCACAACCCAAACCTGCTCTTTTCTTTTCCTTTTCCTTATATTTTCCATGCATAGATAAATTAAGCCTTGTATCCTTTTGCTTATAGTTTTTCTGTATTTGTTAGATTCTGATTTACAGAATCACAAAATGGTTGAGGTTGTAAGGGACTCTGGAGGCCATCTTGCCTTGGTCAAGCAAGGTCACCTAGAGCAGGCTGCCCAGGACCATATCCAGAAGGCTCCAGATATTCAACAACTTCCCTGGTTCTCTCTCCTCTCCAAGGAGATATTCCACAACCTCTCTGGGCAACTTGTGCTGGTGTTTGGTCAGCCTCACAGTGAAAGTTTTCCCTGATGTTCACGTGGAACCTCCTGTGTTTCAGTGTGTGCCCATTGACCGACAGGTTCCTGCCAGCCCATTTCTCCAGCCTGTTGAGGTCCCTCTGGATCACAGCATGACCCTCTGGCACATGAGCCACTATGACCCTCTGGCATATGAGCCACTCTTCACAGTTTTGTGTCCTGAGTAAACTTGCTGAGGGTGCACATCATCCAGCTCGTTAACAAAGATGTTGAACAAGACTGATCCCTGTACTGAGCACCTCAAGGGTACACTGCTCCAACTAGACTCTGTGCCACTCTCTGGGCCCGGCCGTTCAGCCAGTTTTTAATCCACTGTCACTGCCCATGCAGCCCATACTTCATCAGCTTTTCTACGAACTTGTGGGAGACAGTGTCAAAGGTCTTACCAAAGTCCAGGTAGGCAGTTGTCAACTGTTCTCTCACCTACCAGGCCAGTCATTTCATCATAGGATCTTATCAAGTTGGTCAAGGATAACTTCCCCTTGGTGAAGACATGCTGACTATTCCTGATGATTTTCTTGTCCTTAATGTGCCTGGAAGTGGTTACCAAGATTACCTGCTCCATCCCAGGGACCAAGGTGAGGCTGAGAGGCCTGTAGTTCCCTGGGTCCTCCCTCTTGCCCTTCATGAAGATAGGAGTGACATCTGCTTTTCTCCAGTCCTCAGGCAGGTCTCTCCATCACCGGCTCTGTTGTGAAGCATTTGCTAAAGTGTTTTTAAACAATTCCAATTCACAGTCAAGTTTTTCTGTTTAACTCTTAAATCCTGAAGATGTGTAGCTACTACTGCTACTAAATGCACTTAATAGTGGATTTACACCTCCATCAAGGAGCAAACAAAACATATCATTAATAGTTTAAACACATATGCAGAAACTGTTTATTTAGAAAAAGATCTAGAAGACCAACAAGAATCCTATCCAAGGCCAAACTCGGTAGGTCATCTGTATTCAACTAAGCATTTAAAGAAGTGCTTTAAAATAAGCCCTGGAGGACTTCCAAACATTCCTGAATAACTCTTTGTTAATGATAAATGTTTTATTAAATTCTTGGTTGAAACAGGACAACCATATGCATAAACACATATTAAAACCAAAGTAAAAGACTACACATGATTGTTCAGCTGCACTTCTCATTACTGAGTTCACTATATTGTTGATGTTAATGACCCTAAATTTCAGACATAAATTTAGAAGTTAACTTCTAAAACTTCTGTTAGAAGTTTTAATTCTGACCTATAAATTAAAATATTATAATTATGTGCTAAAAGATTTTATTTAAAAATATTTATTTTTGCTACCCTGGAAATAGTTGCACCTAATTTAAAAAACTAGAAATTAATGTTTTTGCAGGAGAGTTTCTGAAATGAACAAGCAAATAGTCTTTCCATGTACACATGCATACAGACAATAAATCACCTGGATGTGTTTTGGTGTATTGTTGGCAACAGTTATAATGAAGTTGCATCAAGCTTCCTCTTGACTAGATGGCAGAATCTGGAAGGGATTTACATAAAATTTGTGCTAAGTTTTGAGGCTTTACATGCAATTCTGTCTGGGATAGTGGATGTTCCTTCAGGCAGGGACAGGTACTTAATAAGTCCTCTAAGATTAATTTTAATTTGGCCAAAGGGCAATAAAATCAGAATCTGGAAACAAGGAATGTGATATATGTTCCTCATCCAATTATGAATTTGGAACATAGTGTGATATTTGCACCATGCTTATTATAAGTAATTTTTAAATACCCTGGGTTATTTGAGTAGAAGATGTATATTCTTTCCCCGTCTTACAGATGCAAATGTTCATGTGGGAATAGTTGCCATTAAAAGACACAGATATCTTTCAAATTCTTCCACTGAGCCTGGTCCACAGTTTCATAATTCTGCCCTGTCAGTTCTTCAGATCAAAGGTGAGGTTACTTAATAATGTATATAGTGGATACTCGATAAGGTTAAATTCAAATGCATTTAGAGTCAGTCCAGCATGTAGGAAACAAGGCCTTCTGTGTTTCGGATCTGGTGTGTATAGGAGGAAGAAAAGAAAGTTAAAGCATAATTTCTCAAAGCAAAAAGTCTTCTGTGAATTTGGAGTTGCAGAAGGGCTATGTGGGGATGCAGTGTCCAGGCAACAGCTCAGGGAGTGAATTCTAGTGTCTGTGGTAAGGTCTCAGGTGGTGCTTGTGTTGAGGAGTATATGGCAGCTGTCTGTTGACATCTGGAATGTGATTGTGAAGGACTGCTCCTCACTGCAGCAGATGAGAGAAGCCTCAGGGTGTTGCTGTTAGAGGCAACCCAATGCAATGTCTGTGTGGAAGTGTCTCAGCACTGCAGGAGAACAGTCCAATCTGCACAGAATGAAATAGGACATATGGTCATTACACACCCATGGCTTAATGGGATGGGCCAATGTACCAGACCATTCTTTTTAGACCACAGAGATGTTATGCTCTTTTTTTTTTTAATTAAATACTTGCATAAATTTTATTATCAAAACCTTTTTATGGGTCTTACCTTCTCTCGTACTGGTGTATAGCACTAGTAATTACACTGAATTCCAGCAAAGTTTCATTGGAGTTATTTTAGTGTATCAGAGATGAGAATTTAGTTCAGTTTAACTGGACATTTCTCAGTTGTATTCCACATGCCAACTGTTTATCTCCAGTGGCTCTTTGAAATGAATCTTTCTGGTTTTCCACATAAAACTATTTGTGATTAAAAAAAATAGTCCTTACAGCTGAAAGACTTTCAGTTGTCTTAAGTTCTTCTTGGGTAGTTTAAACTCTTAATATTTAACCATGCCAAGGCATATAGTTGAATGACAGGAGCTGGATCTTTACAATACGAAATATTGCAAGTACTGTGAAATATTTTATTTTAACACCTCACGTATCAGTCATCTTCTCTTTGAGGATTAACATTGATCATCAAGTTATTTTCTGCAGCCATATCTTGTGTAGGTGAACACAGACATAATGTGGCTGACACCAAAGGTCTATGGATTTCATTTTTATTATCTTTAGAAAGCTTTCTTGAGCTTTCTAGGAGTCTCCCCTGTAATTGTTCTATTTATTTGAAATTCATATAGATATGTACACACACACACACACACATATATATATATGAACTGATTGAAATAGCAGGAAGGTACTACTGGACAGTGAAACATTAATGAAGAGAACCTTCATGAAGCAGACTTTTTTTTCTGTTAATAAAGAAGGAAAATCAAGCTAATATGGAAATGTTGACAAGTTACTGGCAAACTACCGTGAATAGACATGTTTAGACATATGTGTAGATAATGAGCTACAGTTCTTTTTTAAAGCATAGCATTTTAAAGCACAATGTATTTAAGCAAAATATAAAAGTATGCTGTTATTGCACAGTGGAAAATATTAACAAAAACTGTCCACTTCAGCTAAAAATCTATCCAAACAAAAGGGTGTCCTAGATTATACAACTCCTATATTCAACCCCTTTAAAAAGCTACCAGAGGTAAATCTCAAAAGAAATTACATTGATGCAACAACAACCAACCAACCAAATGTGTACCAAATGTTTCACAGAAATTATATCTTACATCAGCTGCCTTCTGCTGGCCCACTTTTCATTTGAAAATATAATTACCCTCATCCGATCAAATTACAGGCTGTGGAAAAAAGGTACCACATTATGAATTCCATCCATGAATACCATCAAGTTCCTAATTTTCCTGTGTGACATTATTAAGCAGCAGATTCTATGAGGCAACTCAGTGATTCTGCTTTTTTGGGTTTTAACCAGGGATTAATGTGTTTCAGAAGAGTAGCTGTACATCAGCTGCACAAAACTCATGAGTAAAATTAGAGGGCGGTCCACTGTTTAAAATATGTGTATGAACATCTTTTCCTGCCCCTTTGGAAATTCATTATTTTATTTTTTTCTCTCTTATGTCTACTCCTTTCCTGCTGCATGGTGTTGGGCTTCCAGTTGGTCACATGGAATGGAGAAATGAAAGGCACACGGTATTTTTGGTATAGAATGACTCCAACAGTCATTTTAAATACACCTTTATTCTGCAACCAAACATCTGTTTCTTCCGGAAGATGATGAGTGCTTGTACAGTGCCTGTCAGAATGATGTTCTAGTTCATGCCTGTAGATGACAGGCACCCCACCAATTATCACCTTATGTACTGTAACACAAAAGGGACCCAGGTTTTGCCATCCTTATTCATACTGAGTGCTATCTCCTGTGGCATTAGTTCCACTGCTCTCACAGGGTAGTGTACAGCAGGGATCAAATGGCAAAATGTATGAATAATTTCTTAACCCAGTTCTTAGTATTGAATCAGAGAACACTGTTCACTATTCATGACTTGATGACTAAACATGAAAAATCTACAACTTTTTACAATGAAATCTTAGGTTCTGTTTTGTTGAATGGAGCTTGGAACAACAGAAGAATACAAAGTCCTGTTTGCTTTAGGTAATTTGTTATTGGAGCAGAGAAGTACACAGAGAGGTGCAGGGACATGCTCTGCCAGGTGTGCAGTGGTTGATGCTAATCTGATGCAAGCTGGGCAGTTTTCCAAGCTAGCAAGAGCTCCAGAGAGATTTTTTCTCTTAGACCCCTATATCATCAGCTCCCGAGGAAGCTCTTGCAGTTAAATGGAGCCGTGTTCTTTTGTGATTTAGGTAGTACTTTAAAG
The DNA here is from genome assembly GCF_000699245.1 of Pterocles gutturalis. NCBI lineage: Eukaryota > Metazoa > Chordata > Aves > Pterocliformes > Pteroclidae > Pterocles > Pterocles gutturalis. Next base: position 106,976 of record NW_010140465.1, on the reverse strand, counting down.
ATGCTGCGGGAATGTTCCCATAGACCATTTCAAAGCCCCACCCTTAGAAAGAATAGAATGAAGCAGTGTTCAGTGACCATCCTGAATTCATCATTAGCAAAAGCCAGGTTATGTAAAATAAATTCGTTCTAGAACACAAATACAGAAATTATTGTTGGGAAGGTTATAGAAACAAGCAAAGGAAAAATATGAAATATGGTTACTTAGCATTTGACTTGAAACAGAAAAAAATGAAGAAGGGTAGAAATGTCTCGTTTATATTTTCAGAATGAGACACTTGAATCTTTTGCAGAAAAGAAAAAAAATCCCTATGATCTAAAAATTGACGGGGCTTCTGAATAAATGAATAAGGTCCAAAATGAAAAAAAAAAAAAAAAAAAAGATAAAAAGTCCATCTTGATTTTGTCTTTGTTTTGGAGGGGTTTTTTATTTTCCTGAAGCGTAGCCCTTTCTTTCCAAATTAAGCAAATGGTTATAGAATCTCAGTTCCAGTATTATTCTGATGGTAGTGCTCTTTTTTCCCCTTCTATCTTCCCTGTTCCATAAAGCTATTCTGCTTTTAAACCGTTTTGATCTTGGAGGTGGTATGAACGTGCTTTCTGCACATTGCCTTCTGTGTGGCTGAAGGAGAAATGTGCTTGCATTTCTCCAGCATGAAAACTACAGAGCTTTTCCTCTAGTTTTGCTTCCTTACCTATTTGTCAGTGGGTCATTGAACAAATAGAAGCTGAAACAACATCAAGTAGATCAAAAAATCAAAGCTGTGCTCAGAAAGAGTCAATTAACTCCAGAACAAAGATTTACTCAGTAAAGCTGAGAAACATGTGAAAATAAAGGCCTGTTTTTGTTTGATACATCCTTTGAAAATCTTCATTTATTGCACTTTTAAATAGTCCTTTTTTCTTTCTAAATGTTAAAGAACAACAGGGCGGAATATGCCAACAGGACCAAGAAAGAAAATTTGACATAAGAGGCAGAGGATCAACTTGTACAAGTAAAGTAATACTCAAGTTTTAGCTTTCCCTCGACCTTGCCAGTGTTTTACCTTTTTTTTTTTTTTTTTTTTTTCCTTTGGGAAACAAGAACATCCTGCTTTAATGAAGGATTTCCCAAGCTTGTGAGATCTGATTTGCTTGAAAAATACAAGGAGCAAGAGTGGAGTGGTCATAGTGCTGCAAATTATGCCTTCAGATGTGGGAGCATTTTCTAACAGTGTCTCTGTGATTATATTGGAAGTTTTCATAGTACGGTAGGATGTTACTCAGTACTCCTGCATTTGTAGAAGTGCAGTGTTGCTGCCTTAGCCATTGCAGATGTTTGACTGCAACAAAGTAACCCATTTCCCTCCAGGTGGAAGTGACATATTTCCCTCTATGTTCAGCAAAATTAAAATACATTTTCAGTGCATAGCAGTCTCTCCGATTTTTTCAGTGTCAGTCACTGTTGGTCACTTTATATGGAGCCATGAAGACCACTCCTGTTGCCCTACCAAGTGTGCTAAATATGCCTCAGCACTGAATGAATGTCCAGTGAGACCTTGATCCTTTTCCTGTTAGTTGATAATAAAAGCATCACTGGCTTCTATGAACCCTTTGAATCTCTGCATTTTAATGGGTGATGTAGATACCAAGTGAAGGAGAAGAGCAAAAGACAAAGGTGTGGTGGCCATTGCACTGACAGGAATGTTCTCCCCCTGTTGCAGAAGCAGCTCTGGTCCCTGCTGTGTCTGTAGGTCAGGCAGACCAATGCACGACCTCCACAGACCAAGAACTGTCAAAACACTGGTGCTGGTCCTTCTTGTTGCAAGGTATAGAGGGAAGGTGTCACTGGTAAAAGACACACTGAAGTCTGTTGACACTCTGAAAATTCTGGAGACAGACAGCGTTTGGCAACAGGTACTCGGGTGATATCCTTACTGTTACAAAAGAGCAACAGGACCCTAATTTCTGAGCCCACATTTTCATTTTTATCTTGGTGATCATGAAGAGCTTTCAGCCGTTTCTCCTCTGCAACTTACTACTTTTAGCATCTGACAAATGTTTCTGTTGCTGGGGGGGGACAGTGCTTCCAAGAAAGATGTAGGAATGATGGAAAACTATTTGTTACAGATTTGCGGAGTGCACGTACTACTTGCTTATGTCTGTGTGACTCACATTTGTGTTGAGCTTACGCTGTGTGCCAGTACAGGATTGATGAGGTACAGTAACGCTGATCTTTCCTCTTGAATAAGCCACTGATTTAAGTTGGCACTGCTGGACTAAATGGACATAATATCAGCATTAAAATGTAGTTTTTTGTTTATTTAAAAGTAATTTTGAGATTTGTTTTGTACCCAATTGCAATGATATTGTATACTGTTCTGTCTAACTGAAGTAGCAAGATTTTTTCTTGTAGTCAAATGTTAATTGACAGTCCTAAGATAATAAGTAGGATAATAGTACAAAGAAATAGAGAAAGGAGAAGTTGATAAGAAATGAAGCAATTCAAATGGTTGGCAGTGTTAAAGACAGATAATAATTACCCTCCTCTGCTGGTTATGTGAAATCTGATTGATGTTTCTTCTAACATAGTAAATGAAGCATGCTATTTTCCTTTTTCTTTTGAATTTACTTTGTATTGTCCTTGTAAGTTCCTAGGAACCATTAGTGCACTGTACTGTGAATTAAAAGGATAGTAGTTACACTAACTTATTTTCTGCCTTCTCTTTTCCTTCTGTCTGCACAAATGCCATCTGTCCCAACCAGATTACGGACCACTGAAGTTAATTTTCTCTGTTGTGTGGGCAGATAGGGATTGAAGAGCTGTGAGCTTTAAAACCTATTTGACAGGATCCTGCTTCTCCTCTTCATTTATCTTCTTGCCTCCTCCCCCAGCTGCTACTGAAGTATGTAACATCTCTCCCCCTCTTCTTTTGATCTGTTTGCTGTCAATCCATTTATTAACCGACCCCTTCTGCTTCTGGTTCAGAAGGAAACATAAAATGTTTTGGGTCAGAAGGGACCTTTAAAGATCATCTAGTCCAACCCCTCTGCAGTGGGCAGGGATATCTTTCACTTGGTCTGGTTGCTCAGAGGCCTGTCCAGCTTGACATTGAACACTGCCAGGGATGGGGCATCCAGAACTTCTCTGGGTAACCTGTTCCAGTGTCTCACCACTCTCCTCATAAAAAATTTCTTCCTTATATCCAGTCTAAATCTACCCTTTGGAAAGGGTAGACAGCAACAGAAAATGTGGCCTTGAACTCTCAGTGAAGACAGACTTCTGAACATGACAGGTTACCCGAGTGCTTCACTTGGGGGCATGTCTCTGATTTAGGCAGTTGTTGAGTCCTGCAGAATATAGTTGAAGACAGTGGGGATCAGGTAAGCCAGTTTTGACATTCTGAACCAGGGACACTCAGAATTACAGGCATACTACAAAAAAAAGACATCTGAAGAAACCCTCCTCCTAATGAGTGAGGATTCTGTCCACAAAGTTATGTCATAAAGGTTCCCTTTAACTCTTCTGAGCAAGTTGAGAAAAAGAAGATGGAACGAAACTAGAAAAACTTAGAGATGGAAGTACTGAAATTTCGAACATGACTCAGATTCAAAATTCAGTGGAGTGAGGTCAGTTTTTCTAGGTCAGACACATTCCAGCACATATTCTTCGAAACACTGCATCAGGATCTATTTGGCCATTTCCTTCTGATGTGGGTGCACATACAGTGTCCGTTTGAATTGCTTGAGATTCTCTGTATCATACACACGTTATAGTGTTGATGTAGGAATGCATCCCCCAAAATGTTGTAAGATGGCATGGGTGCAAGTAGCAGATAGACAGAAAGTGCACAAGTAATTGAATGAAAGCAGAGAAATGTAAAAACAAAGAAAATAATACTGAACAGACAACTGAACTATAAATAAAATCATATCATAATTATAAGAAACTGCAACAATTGTTCCAAGTCTACTTGTAGGAGTAAAAAGAATCTATTAGCAAATTCCTCAATTACACAGAGCCTCAAAGATAAGCACAGTGCTGACAATTTCTGAGAAAATTTTCAGTGGAATTTCGGTGGCATGATTGGCATTTTATCACTATTTATACATTTAAGACAGTACTCTGCTTCCCGAGAAGAAAGATACTATTTACAAGTATTGCCTATTATTTGTACTTATAAGTCAGTGAATGCCATGCTTTGCTTTAATAACTCTGATTACAGAAAAAAATGAACATACAGTTATGAAGGATCTCCTAGTAATTCAGAATATAAACATGTACATGCTTCTAATAACACCCAACCTGTATATATCAAAGGAAAATGGTTCTGGTGTCAGTTTTAGTGAGGACTACAGTTACTTTTCATCACTGGTGTTTAATGCTTACAAAGTTTTGTTTTCTTTCTCTCCATCTTCCTTCTGCCCCAAACAGACTTTTCAGCTAATTTAAATGAAAATAATTATATCATATTCCAGGGGATTCTTATCCTTTTGATTCTGTCAGAAGAACGAGAGGGGAAAAACAGAAATCTTCTTCCCATGTATTCTGGAGGGCAAATCCATACTAATACCTGAGATGGACCCATAAAGAGTTGAAAAGATCTGAATACATTTTGTCTGTTGTTTTATGATAGAAGGGATGTGGAGACCTTAAGGGCAAGGATCAGAACATCCTTCTGTATAATGTTCTTGATATTTTTCAGGGGAAGATCTAATGGACTAGCAGAGACATTTGCAACACACATGCAATTTGCAGCTGGGGTGTGTAAAAATTCATTCTGGAGGGGAGCTCACTTAACATTGTCCAGAGGCAGTGGGTGAAGACAGACAACCTGAAGCTGTTTTAGTTCCTGCAGTTTTTATTACACAGTATGTGTTTTGATCACTTTCGTAGATATAAATGGAATCAAAATCCAAACCCTTTGTAAGAACCCTTTTAATAAGAAGAGAGAGAGGCATATGCATAAAACAATGTTTATAACAAAACTGATGGCAGGAAAAATTTTCAACGATGGATCTCTAATTTTTTCAGTAACAGTGATGTTTTCATAAACAATATTAAAATAGTCCAGCCACTTTGTATACAGTGAAATACCTCTTAGATTGGTAAAAAGCATTTATGAAATCTGGCTTTTGTAGAAAGGCACCAGAAATGCTTTCAAATAAGGAACCTGATTCAGCCACAGATTTCACTCTTCAAATACAAGCTTTGTCTTGTTCCGGATTTGTTTAAATTGAATTAAATACACATAATCAATCGGGCTGCCAAGTGGACTTCATACTTAAAGCCCGAGTTTCTGGAAATAACTCCTCAGCGAGTGTAATTTCAGTGACTTGTGTAAAAAAATCCCTGCCCACGGCAGGGGGGTTGGAACTAGATGATCTCTAAGGTCCCTTCCAACACAAACCATTGTGTGATTCTATAATTTTGTGCTTGAAATAAAAAGGTACCTCACTCTCATAAACTTAGCACAGATGGGGAAAAAAATAATTTAACATGAAAATAACAGACATTGACTTCTAGGACATAGTAATAAATAAATAAACAGCTGCAACCTTACCTAGGGTTGAATAATATTTTTGCCTATGATTTCAGGGAACTAGAGGTGGAGCTAGAATGATACAGTGTGTTTCATTGTCTGACTGCAGGACCAGGGAGAGCAGGGATCTGTATATTTAGAAGATTATTGACTTCTGCGTAATTCTTCATTATTTGAGATCCATCCTAAATAATTATTATTTTTTTTTAGTTATCGAGTTTATTTCTAGATAGGATGAACCTTTCAGAAGTTAGGTCTTAAGGATTTTTAGTTCCAAAGGTTACATTCTATTCAAGCGAGAGACACAGATAGTAATTTATCTAATTGGTACTGGACGATGCATTTTAGAATATACATTTGTCAGTCTGAATCACCTGGTTAGAGTTTTGAAAAATGGCAGCAAATTAAGCCGTGTAAGGCATGTGAATTGAATGACACGTAGAAGGTATAGCTCTCTTTAATTTTTAGTTTTCTTTGACTGTTAAGTGTGACTTTCTGGCCAATATCAGATGTATTTTAAAAAATTGTGGAGCTTACAAAACTAGAATAGTATCCAGTGAAATTAATTGACTAGAAATTCCATCTGTAGAGAATGGTTAATTTAGAGTATGATAATCTTGTATCAGAATGTCTTCAGGTCTTTAAAAGCTAACTATCACATATATTTAGATAATTTGAACTACTAGTCAAGGTCTTTCTCCAGACGAACTCCATATTATTCACCCTCTAATGTTCATTAAAGCATCTGCACTTCCAGTCCATAAAATCAGCACAGTAATATGGATCTAACATTGTTTTTAATAGTTATCGATACATGTTCAGCTAAAGACATTTCTATCATTGATCTTGTAATTAATCTTGTAATAGTCTTTGTAATTTAAATTCACACTATACTTGATAGAATCATAACAGATGATCTGATGATACCAGATAGTCCAAGCACTGTGTCCAGAAGACCAGCTTTCTTGAAGCATTGGAACTTGTAACAGGGCTCAATGGATGATTTAGTCACACTGAAAAGTCTATGGTTTTTAATACCTGTTGTTATTTGTATGTGATTCCTAAGTATATTTTCAGTGTTTGTTAATACCATAGGGTATACATCACAAAAAATATTGCATATCCGTATGTCAAATATTACTTATTGTACTTTGTGCTAAGTTTTGTGTTTCACACACTTAAACAAGTAACATGCTATGAGTGTCTTTATAGGCTTTAGTTTCTGATAATCCCCTATAGTGTCAAAAATTTGCCAACTTGGAAAATAAAACATTGGAGTATCTTGGTGAGTAGGCGTATCAGCACATATGGTGCATACTGTGAAGCATCTGACTGCCCCATAGCTTCACTGCTGTGCGGTCGTGAGGAGGCAGCTCTGGGCTGGTATATATGGAGTAACATTCTGTAGGTAAATAAAATGTCCACTTAAATGTCCACTGGGCAGTAGATGTCCATGTTCACCTGTGGAAAAGTAATCTAGAAGTCAGTCAAAGAATAGGAAAAACTAAGCTACTTTTACTTTGAAGGGCACATGGTGCCTTCACAGGGAGCCAGGATGACAATATGAATAACGCAGACTGTTGCTGAATGACGTGACTCCTCGTGAGATCAGTAAGGACTTAAGAGATACCCCTGATTTATTACTGACATTCAGATGCACATAGAATATACATGGACCCTCCATTCCTCAACTGCAGATCCAAGTCCACTGGGTGACTTTGCTAATTTTGCTGTTAGTTCAATTTCTGGGAGCAAATGAACAGTTCGTGAGAACTGGAGCTTGAATCATCAGGCATAATACTCCTCATTCCAGCCGCAAGAGGCTGCCTGTGTCTCCCTGAGGTTCCTGCCTGGGTCCTAGCTGCAGTGGGGCAGCTAACCTGTGCAAGAGCAAGGGTTGGTGCCCTAAAGATCTTGTTGCAAAAAATTGGGATTTTTTAAGCTGATTGATAAGAGCTTTAGGGCAGACCTAGGACCTCTTTCCAGAAGTGATTCTAAAATGGCCTGAAATGTTTTAGTGCAGGTTTTGGCAGCAAGTTGCCCAGCTGACACAGATTAAGAAGGAAATTGCAAGTACACAGGGAGAATTTTTAGCTTGCTTTCATAAAGGTCAGAGCTGATATCATAGATAATCAGAACCCTTAGGATATGCTCATTTGATCAGGGAGTGGATATACATTGATTGATAGTAAGAAGAGGATTGTTAACTGTAAGGGAACTCAGCTGCAGGTTTGGGAAAACAGGTCAGCTAACCCCAGCCACCTCCTTTTGGCAAGCATCCATTGCGGGAGTTCTTTCCGAAGGATGTCCTAAGAAGCCAGAATTAAATAAACCAGAAATAGAAGTAAACTTGGATGCCTAGCTTAAAGATGTCTTCTCAGGTGTGAGGTTCTTACTTTCATAAGTAGTAAATAAACACACTTGTCCCCATCTTTTTAATATTCATATGGGGGTTATACTGTCCTGTTCTAACCCCAGACTGAGAGGCTGGGGGTTTATACCATGACTGTCTGGGTTCCTGCTGCATGAACTAATGAGGTTTTAACCAAAATAAATCCCATGTTTTGTATCTTGGCTTTTTTCTCCTGCATGCGTGGAGTATTCAGTCCTCAAGCTGTCTTTGAGTACCAGTATGTCATAGTTTAAAAAACAAAACAAAACAAAACAAAACAAAACAAAACAAAACAAAACAAAACAAAACAAAACCTAAACCAACAAAAACCCAAAACAAACTGTGTAAAAACTTCTTAGTGAGTTACTTTGTAGCAATTTATAGAACAAACATTGTCCTCCGGGCAGTTAGTAGTTAATTTTCATCTGGATACTTATTTTTTACAACAAATACATGAAAGCAAGCTTCTCTTTCAGATAATAAGAGGGACATTATGCTTCAGATCAGTTTTTGTACAAGAAATAAGTCAGAAAATGAATCAAACCACTATTTTGCATTCAACAGATCATGTAGTAAACAAGCATAGAAAATTAGAACCCTATTGATATGATAACACATAACTACAACTGTACTCTTTTCTGGATCACAAAATTTTAATTAAAAATAGTAGAATACTATGCCAACCCCACTTGTACTCCCCACTCCTCTTAATTGCTGAGCATCATGGAATTTTGTTCTTGTCAAATTTTTACTAAATTGGACCTGATCATTATAATCCCAAAGCATATAAAATTAAACACCTGTTGATAAAATAGTGCAGAAATAAAAATATTACTTTCCAGAACACCAGTTTTCAATGCCACAGCATCAGATAAAATTTAAAAGTAATTTCATTTAAAATTAATCTGTAATCAAACTAGGAAGTTGATCTTATATGAATCATACATTGTTTTCATTAGTTTTCCCATCCCCACACCCTTCTTGTATAAACTGGGTTTTGAGATAATTTGTCAAAAAATTTTTTTAAAAAGTTTTAATCCCCTTTCAAAAAGTTTTCAGAGAAAAGACATTAAAAAGCATATCCTAAACTGCAGTTTGGCACCATGTAGTTTTTTTACTTTGTAGCCGAAGAGGTTCTAAGTCTGTATGTGAAGGCACAGGTTCATTTTCCATTGCTGTAATATTTCCCTTTTATCTTCACCATACTGACATCAATACCATATTTTGATGTCCAGCTTTATGACGATGATGATCTGGGATTTTTTTTCTTCTTTTTAAATTATAACAAACATTTCTATATGCCTTATACATAGCATAGCATCAAAATGGACAGTCTTCATAGATATACTGTTGAAAGAGGACATTTCATTTAGAAGATGTCCACAATCTCGTCCAACTGTTTTGCAACAGAGGAAGTTTGGATGCGTGGTGAATGACTGTTGAATGTTAACAGCAGTCGCTTGATTGACTTCGGAGTGCCCACTATTTAATGTAGCTAACCCAATTAACGTTTTGGTGCTGACTTATTTAAGTCGACTCTTCTGCGGCTTATCTGTATGTACTGGGTCTGTCTGAGGTGGAGGTAATTTTCTTCACAGCAGCACAAATGTTTCTGTGTTTTGGATTTGTGACTAAAACAGAGTTAATAACACAGCAGTGGATTGGTTATCATTGAGCAGTGCTGGCGTGGGGTCCAGGCTTTTTCTTTTTCCCACTCTGCCCACTCAGCCCCAGGAGAAGGCTGGGTGTGGGGCAAGAGACTGGGAAGAGAAACAAGGAGGAGGAACTGGGGACATTCATGGTTATGGTGTTTGTCTTCCCAAGTGACTGTTATGCATGCAGAGTACACAGCTTTTGCTTCGCCTAGTAAAGCGTTGTTATCTTGATCCTTGTGTCCTCCTACCTTCTTTCTGTTTTCCTTCAGGAGAGGGGAATCAGCGAGTGGCTGTGTGGGTGCTTGACTGCCGCCCAGGGTCTGTCCTTAACACTGTTTTGTTAGGTTGTCATCTCAGAAAAACAGTGCTTGATATATTCCCTGCTTCATTCTGATATCTAACAAAAATGTTGGTTCCAGTAAGTAAATGACTTGATGAAAGATATACCGGGCTCATTTAGACACTTTAGACCACAGAAATTTATTATCAGCTCCTTGCAATCCCTCAGTTCTCTTTGGCTTAGTTCTGCGTTGCAGGGAAATACTTTTGATCATATTATAAATGTCTTGTCAGAAGGAAAGAATAGTTTATTTAAGACTATATTCTAAAAAATACTCTGCTTTGAAGGGGTTGAGTTTTTTCTCCTTGTGGAATACTAGCTGCCATGTAGTGGAGACTAAACAATTTTTATAGATTAAATATCTTGTATCTGATTTGAACCATGGTGGCTTACTATATCGTTAATTTCAGGACCTAGTGTTTTACAATGGACAAAAAATCAGCTAGTCTGTTAAAATATATAAATCTTTGGAAGCCAGTTTGAACAGTCGCTTTGAGTGAGCTGAGGTCCATTGACTTCACTGGAATCACCAAGGAGATTAAATGTACTCTTGAATGTGGGGTTTGCAAGGCATGTCTGGTTGGGCGAAACATACTGCTAAGGTTGTTGGCCTGGGTTCAGTGAATATAAGAGACCAAGTCTGTGTATTCATTTAGGAAAACAAACACTCATCAGCTGTGAGGAGACCTTATGGACACCTCAGAGGCTGGTTCTGCCCTCTTGTCATAGCGACTGTACTTCAGAGTCAAGTGGCTTGGTGGGGTGCCTGATGCTAAACTGGGTAAGAGTGTCTTTGATGACATCCAAAAGACACTGCTTGCATCAAAAAATAAAGAAACAAAAACCACTGTGTGAAGAAGTTAGAACAGTTTATATTTTCATGTTCTAGCATGGGTTTAAAGCCATTTCAAACACATTTTTTGGCATGGAATGTGACCTACCTTCATACTTCTAAGGTTTAACAGAAAATAGTACTTGTATTATATTCCTTCTTTATAAAAATCTATTATATCAATCTTTAAGAGAACTGCACTAAACTATGACTAGTGTGGCTGCAATTTGTTATAATAATAATTTATAGCTGAATAATAGCATTCCATGATTAGGAATGTGGTAGTAATGGATAGACATTGTGCTCAAAGCAATAATCATTACTCAAGTAAGCAGTACCTGCAAAGTCCATACTTGTGTAAATAAGAAAATACCTACATTTCTAAGAAATGAAGGATCAAATCCATGCATTACTTAATCATAGTACCTTCTTACACTATTTAAGGCTTTTTATGTTCATGCTGAAAGGAATAAATGGAGATTAAGGAGGTACTTGACTTGCAAAAGACATATGAAGCAGTAAGTCAAGTAGATTGGTTCCCATGGTCCTTTTTGAATCAGATTGCTAGACAATATCATTTTTGCCCAAAACCCTCTTTTTTTTTTTTACTGTCATGCAGATTTTTTTCTACATTCTAAAGTGTCTGAAAGAAGGACCTGAAGTGTTTTTCTTGGGAGAGCAACCACTTAAAATGTTGAAACTTAAGGTGTAAAACTAAAAGAGTAATTTTAATGAATGATTTAAAATTGAACTGTTAATCTTATAATTATGGCTTCTCCTTCAGACTTTAGAAAAAGCATGTGTATCCATAGAATTGTCTGGTTTTTTCCAGTATATGATTATAAAAATACTATCTCTCTGTACAAACCTTGCTTTCCTCCCTGTTAGTGTTGTTATTCACCATTACCTACCTTTGCTTGACAGCCAAGTCCTGTGACACCTGGAATTGAATAGTTAAGTGCTGACACCCAAAGGTACTTTCCAACTAAATTTATGGAAGATGAACAAAGATTGTAATGTATTCGGCACAAACAGGGATAAGACAATGCCAGTCCATCCTGAAGATCCTTTCATGTTAGCTAACATGGTATAGGTAAAGGACTAGTACCATTCTCAGCAGCATTCTGAGCACATCCCCAAGTCTGCTTCATCTTCTTTTAGGTGTTGAAGCGGTATCAGTCCTATTGTTTATTTTTACAGTTCTGGGCAAAGGAATTAATTTCTTTATACTATGTCTGAAAATGATTTATAAGTTTCAAGCCACTGCAGTGGCATAAGAGATTTCTAGTAGTTTAGTTTCTAGTAGATAAGTAGTTTTCTAGCTGAGCACATTGTTGGGAAAAAAAGGGTGCTATATATGTAAGAAGAGGAGACTAGATTAGGGACAAGACAGATCACAATTTCATATTTAGATGCTACTGAGATTTCATAACACTCGGGTTTAATGTCTCCCCCTTCTCAAATTATGTTGACAGACAAAATTGCTTTTGTTCAGTTCAAAGGTTATCAGTGAATAAGAAGTTCATCAGTCCTTAAGAGAAATAGTGTTTTTGTAGGTGATTCTGTTATGGAGAAAATATAGTCAAACAGATACTAAAATTTAAGGCATAGCACAAAAATCATAGAAGCATAGAATGGTTTGGGTTGGAAGGGACCTTAAAGATCATCAAGTTCCAACCCCCCTGCCATGGGCAAGGACACCTCCCACTAGCCCAGGTTGCTCCAAGCTTCATCCAAAATGTATGTGTTTTGTTGACTTTCAGCATGACTTGTGCTCCTCACTGTCTAGGATAGTAGAGGAACAATGATGGTATTAAGTTTATAAATCAGGTAGAAATGGGATTTTGACACCTGTCACCTAGAGGTTTCTTCGAAAGTCTTCGAAACCTTTGACCCCTTTGGAAATAACCCCCTAAAGTTGAAGCTTTAAAGCATTTTGGAAATAAGTGAATTGGGTTTGAAAAGTTTGCTGTGCTTTTTTTCTGTTTAAATGTGAAACACTTCTCCTCAGACTGGAAGGAAACTTATCCTCTCTTTGCTCGTGCCCTTTCTTAGTTTGACTTTATATATCTACTATATATTTTATTCTATTCTACTTACTATTACAACATAAATATGTGTTAAATAGCTTTTAGCAGTGGTGTTCCCAAAATAATGGGTAGTGCTTTTTTTTGTTGTTTAATAATGTCAGCTCTTGGTCCATAGTCAAACTGCTTGTCCTCTGCAGTTTCCTGCCCTACCTCAACGTATGTAAGTGAGGGTGTGTCATGGATGTCTCAAGATCCACTCCCGTGCTGAATTCCAATTTTTTCATGTTTTCATCTATTCATATGTCATGTTTACTACAAAATGTCTGGAAAAAATCGTATTGAGGTGTGGTCTAAAGTATGCAGTGATTCTGGCACCAAAACATTGGAAACTGTTAAAAGCTTTGAAGACAGTGAAACCGCAATACAGCTGTCTCTCCCTCTCTCTTCTTGCCACAGCCTGCCAAAAGTATGCAGTGGGTAAAGTTAAATAATTTTGTATAAGAACAAGAAGTGATTTGTAGTGGCTTGAATCTGTTTGTGCAAGCATAATTGTTTGCTGCAATTCTTTACAGTACATTCCCAGGGGCTATGGAAATTGGTCCAGGAACAAGCTCTGTTATGCTGTTGCTCCACTCTGCTGTCAGTATCAGCTCTTCTCAGAGAGAGAAAGGAGGTCTGCCTCTTCCTCTGTCTGAACACAATTCATAGCTTTCAGGAGCAGAAAAGCATTTTTATCTGCTGAAATGTAAATGTGAGGAGGACAGTGATATAATTCAGAGAAAAAGGAAACCGTTGTAGCCTTCATAAATTGAAGTGTTTGGCCGCTCTGAGAACTGGATAAAGTTGTTGTAGCACCAAACCTTATTGCTTATTCCTCAGTCAGCTTAGTCTGTCTTAGATTTTGATTCTAAAACTTTGAACATGTGTCTCCATTCCAAAATCCTTCAATAGTAAGAAGCTTTGTATTTTTTCGTGATCCTTATGATTCTTCACAGCTTTGAACCTGCCACTTTAGTATGTAGGATAACAAAACTGTTGAAAACATTGGCACGGCATTTGTTGCATTAGTGTGCAAATTAGCTATCATTTTTCAGGAAGCTGATTCATGAAAGTATTTTATTTTCCCAGTTGACTTTTAATGTTGATCTTGATCTTAAATGTAATTTAAGAAGAGAAGAAATTGTTTTTAAAACTGTGACATTTGTGTAATAAAAAAAACCAAACTGTATTTTAGCAAATATTTAGCAAATGTTTTGAGGACATTTTCCATTTGTATGTTTGTAGGGGATCATTTTTATAAATACCTGAATATCCATGTGACTTTCTATTTTCAACTTGCTTCATAGAAAGAGATGAAAACACACTGGAGGAGATATGTTTCATATTCTTACGAGTGATACTCACCATGTTCATCACCAATCAGCAAGGGCCTAAAAGTCAGACTTGATTCACACATTTCCTATGCATCCGCTACTATTCTCTCTAGTGATCATCATTGCTGCAATCACAGTCTAATTATTTATTTTCAGTTCTGATCCTTCCTGTCTTTAAAACCATTGTCTACTTCTAGAGAGTAAACTGACTGACTTGTGGTTTTTATGGAGCACTTGCTCTCTTAAAAATCCTGTCTCGTATGTCTCTGCATGTGATGCACATATAATGTGCTTCAGCTCTGATAATATGAGCTCTGATCTTGGAGGAAAGAATACTGATAAATATCCAGAGGGTACTGAGTGCAGCTTTGAGTTCCATAGTACAAGAAAGACGTTGACATACTAGAGCTAGTCCAGCAGAAAACCACCAAGATGTCTGATGTCTGGGTGCATACAATGTAGGTAGGAAGAGAGGCTCAGAGAAGTGGTTTTGCATAGCCTTTAGTGTATAAAGCTAAAGAGAGGTAGATACTTCTATTTTATTCAACTACCTAACGGTAGAGTCCAGAGAAATTAGAGCCAGGCTCTTTCCAGCAGTAGCAAAAGAGGCAACGGTCCTAAGCTGCAAAAAATCAAAATTCTGCAAAAATATAAAGGAAAAAAATTCTAAAAAAAACCCCGAAATTTGTAGTGAGAGTAGGAAAATATTGGAACAGGTTGTCCAAAGAGGTTGAGGAATCTTCATCCCTGGAGATACTCAGTATTCAGCTGGACAAGCATCTGAGCAAGCCCTACATCTGCATACTGGAGACAGCTGTATCCCTCTGAGCCTGCCAGCAAGGACATTGTGGAATTCTGCTTGGGCTTCATAGGTACAAAACAGGAGGGCAGAGGCAAGGGACCCAGTCAGGTAGGACCTAAGGAACATAATGGCCATGGCAAGGTTCACTGGAGAATGGGCCTGAAGCCCCAGACGGGGAGTTTCTCCATGTGTAAGCTCAAATGGGACTCAGAAAGGAACACAGCTAAGCTACCCTGAAGTCGCTGAAAGTTTGCCAGAAAGGAAGCAAAAGCTTCATCTAAGAAAAATGGAAACTTCCATTGCAGTGGTGAAGGGCTTGCCCACAACTGGCTGTGGCAAAAACTTAAAATATCCTGAAACCAACTGCTTACCTGTCCTTTCAGTAACTAGTGCACAGGACTGATGGAGTTAACAATTGGAATGTATGCCACACTAGACCCGTGAAGTCAGAACTGTATTGGTTTGTGCCAGAACTATTCCTTGTAGACATCTAGAAATTCTCTTGTCATCCCACACTCCTGAAACACAAAGAAGACTTGGAGGGTGTTCGCTGTAAACCATGTAGCTGGGAGTTTGTGTACATGAGGACTTCAATTCTATATTAAAATGGGATAAAGGAGCATTAAGACTGCTCACTTCTGTGCAACATTCCGACTTTTGCCTCCCTGGAGAACTGTACTTTACCTGGAAACAAGGTGGAAAACACAAACGTGCTGTCATGCAATTCATAATGTGGCATATAAATTGAGTTTCCATGCTGATTCCTTCCGTCTTATATTCTGAGTGTATGCCAGTGTTTCCAGTGCTGTTGATGTCTATCTGGTTCCTAAAGACAAAGTAAGAGTGGACAAAGATATTCAAGACAGCTCTGCCCTATTTCTGCTTGGTAGGGCTCCAAAGATGGTTTAGGGAAGTTGATGTATTTTACCTTAGGTGCTCCCTGAAGGAAATTACTGCTAGGATAATAGAATTCTTTAAAATACTCGGTAGCCAGCAGCAGTGTGGCTAAGTAGAACAGTTTCAGCCTAATATTTAAGGAACTGTGAATTTATGAAGCAACAGTGATGTTCTATTAAAAATTAATATTTTTCCCATACGAACAGCAGCTAAATTATTGCTGGTTTTATATTAAATACATGCAGTATTTAATTAAAATATCTGAAACATCTAATATATTGCTTTATTGCTTGGACATTTTTAGTATCCTACTTAGCAAGTACCACATTTCCATAAGTGCCATTCAAAGAGGGATAAATAAGTGTGATCCATGCCTATGTCAATACATTACTTTTTGTTTTCCATCATTGACAGCCAAGGCAGTATCCTTTTTTAGAAGGCATCCAACAGTAATTAATGCCATCTCTGCAATGCTAACTTCCCATTCAAATATTATAAAAGTGAGAGTTATTGACTTAAAAAACCACAAAAATAAAATATTGCAATAAAAATATGTAAATAAATGCATCCAAAGACATACCATATAAAAATACCGTATTCAACTTGTAACACTCAGGTTGAAGTAATAATTAACCTAGATGTCTTCACCAGCATCCCTACTTATTTTAAGTGGTGTCTTACAATCAAAATCTGGCTTATGTGGCACTTTATCTCAGTGTGTCAAACTGGACTTTCAGGGATATCTGAAATTCTATATTTTTTCAGTTTCTGGTTTTAATTTTTCCTGTGCTTTTACAAACTCTGCCACTTTACAGCTTTATCCAATGAAATAGTTACAATAACAGCAACATCTGATTTACCAAAGCTGGGTCTATAAAAATTTTAATCAATATAGAGCAAAACAATGTTCTCTCCATGTTCTGTGCTACTTTGTCTAACAATGCTAACTAATTTAACTGATTATTAATTTATTAATTAAGTTTAACTGCTGGTGACCGAACGTAAGAAACTCAGATGTCCAGGTTAAAGGTCTGGTGGGATGGTAGGCTTACTTCGTACTAAATGTGGAAATTCTTCCAGTGCATCTTCCTGCATGAAGTCTAAATTGGTCTCATGGGTTACTTATCTTTCTTCCCCTGGCTAAGAAATCTAGGGTAGTTAGGCTACTGATTTGGGCATCTCAGTTAAGCATCTAGAGTCGATATTAATATAGGCTTAATATTTCTGATCAATACAAACAAGCAAGGAAGAAATTTAACTTCTTTTGGATGCTCCAAATACTTTATTTCTGGTTAATTCAAGTTCATTATTAAAGTTTCAGATGCTTTATTTTTGTATCCTACTAGCTTTATCTCATTAGCTTTGTCCATGTGCACTGAGAAGTGTCAAGTTTGACATCACAGCAGTGACCACACCGTGTTGCAGAGACTGTAAATAAAACAGCATGTGTCACTCAAGCGTAGACTCATTTCACAAGTAAACTGTGTCTTTGCAGAAGGCATAAATATTTGATTTTTAGACATAGCATTTTTTTTTTTTGACATCTCATTGCAATACTATTTCATGTTGAAAAGTGGTCTTCCCTTTCTTTTCTCTCGTTGCCACAACTGCATTAGGGCTTTTCATAGCTTTGGTAGTCACGTCTGGATTTAAAACCAGGGGGAATTTTGCCATTCAGAACACACAGAGTTTTGGGTCATCAAAGGTGATGTCCTGTGTTCATGCGCAACTCTTTCATACAATTTCATTTCTAAACAGGTGAAGCTTAAAAAAGTTAAGAACTTTTTTCAATTTCTGTTTGATTTTATATCAGTGAGATTAGGACTGACTTAGTGCACTAAGGACATGCAATATTGGCCCATCTCTTGCAAACTGACACGTGACACAAAGATCATCCAGTAGAGATCAGTTTAAAAGACCGGAGTCTTGCAAACCAGCAGTGACATTGACCTCTGCTTCCGTGAAGCTGTTTCCTGGCATGACCAGTTAGCTCTTGGGAGTACTTTCTTTCTTGAGGCCCGTTCATCTTACTCTGCTAAATGGTTAAAAATGCACACAGTTTTGGATTTGTCTCTTTTTCTCCATGGTGAATTCTCCTTAAACTGAGGAGAGGTACATAGTTCACATAGAAGATCAGGACAGACATAGTCCCAAGAAGTCAGATGGTGAATTTGTTATCACCACAGTTCTGCAACAAACTTCATCTGGAAACAGAAGCAGGGTGTAAGCAGCTAATAATCAGTTCCACTAGCAGACCTTGAAGCCAGCCAAGCCCAACAGGTAATCATGGTTCCCAGTCTGACAGCCCATTTGAAGCGATTTTTAAAGAGTGGTTGTAAACTTGTTGCCTATAATTATTCACAAAAGTTACTCGCAGTCGGTCACAACAGTTGCCAATCAGAAAAAAATCCACTAAGAGTTAACTTTATTTTTACATTCTGTAGCAAAGGATAGCAAAATTCTTCTGTCTCTTAATGAGATAAATCTCACTCTAAATGAGATTTCTAAATGATCTCCAAATGAGATAGTCTTTTAATCATTTCTCACACCAATCTCCCAAATAAACAGTGTATCGGCCTGGTGGAGTCAATGAGATTTTTACTACAAACTTCAACAGGTTTTGCATCAAAGCATCTCTAGGTCATTATAAAAAAAGCCATCAACTCTAGTCTGTAATAACATAGCTCACCACCTTGTGTAGCATGAGTGTAAGAAATGTATGGAAAATCTAATGAGATTAATTTACATTGAACCAGATGTGGCTTTTTTTCCTCCCAAGTGGAAAGGGGTTTAGACCCACACTTTGTGGTTTTTCACTGTACTCTCCTGGCTTAATTGAGTGTCTGCATTCTCCCCTCTCTGGGCTGAAGCGGTGCCCTGTGTAGAACAGAGTCTAAGACTCAGCGATGGTAAACCAGCATGGATCTGATAGTGTGCTTAAGTGCTGAAGTGATCCTTCAGGGCAGAGGTCCTGAGTTTCAATCCCTCTTCTAAAATTGATGGTACATTTTATCAGATCACACTTTAATGCAAAACACAGAAAGTTGTTTTTATTTTAGGGTTTGTTTTTGGTTTTTTTTTTTTTTTGAGTGAATAGTCTCCTTAGTTGTAAACATCTGTATTTTGCTCAAGTGAGGTACTTAAGACCTTTTCTGGCTGTAATTCCAAATGCCCTGAAAGCCTAATCACAGATTCCTGCATAATAGCAAGACATTATATTAAGCACTGTTTCTGCATTAGAGGATGTAGGCTATTCAACTGTATTAAGAAAATACAAATGTATGTGCTACAAATTTTGCTTCAGCAGAGATCACGTTAATGAGTATTACAATAATATTCTCTTCATGTTTGAAATGATGCATTATAATCCCATAAGTACCGTACTTCTACCAACCTGTGAATTATTAATAAGGTGATAATCATGATAATGAAGCTGCCTTATTAGGTCTTGATGGATCTTGTTAACATGCCAGTTAACTGTCTGTTGGTGTGGAGGGAAAAATGCTGGTTTGTGCTCGGAAGGGTGCTAGAGAAGTTAATATTTTCCTAACAGAGTTTATTGTGACTCTTTCTAGATTTTTTTTGAAAACTGCTTTTCAAGTTAAATATTGTGATTGCCTGACCCAGGTCCTCCTTGGCAGTTTTACGTGTTTTTGTGACAGATGAAGGAGTGAGGCATAATCTAATTAATGGGTTATTGTCAAATTAACCTTATTGAAAGTTAGCCATATTAGTAACTCAATAAGTTAATCAGTAATAGGACCACTAGAGACAAATCTCTCTTAAAGCAGCAACAACAAACCAATAAAAAATACAGAATGCAACTGCTTATTTTCATTGTCCTAGATATTTCTTCAAGCATGTTAATGTTCTGAAGTGTCAGAGAAGTACAGAGGGAAAGAAATATGTCCCTGCAACTCAGAAATAACAAATAGCATAAAGACTGAGTCAGCTCAGTTTGATAAACCAAAAATCCGTCATCCATCTCGCTCAAATCTTAATGCAAAAAATACAAACCACATTAACATATTTTTTTACATAGAAAAATAAGGCTGTTTGTTTGTTTGTTTGTTTGCATTTTGCATCTTTAATACTGAGTTCTCCCCAGCAGCTTAAAATACACAGAATAGAAATCTGTTTCCATACCATTTGCAGCCCAATTTGCAAACCTTGGATATCTGTGTGCTTTGCATTTCAGCTTCTGATATGTGTCTGTCTGAAGTTTGAGGAACTATCTCAAAGAAATTTAACTTTGAGACATCCATTACAAAACTTGTAAGAACTAAGCAATTTTTATCAGCTTGAGCTTTTCATATGTTGTGATAGGGTTTCTTTAGTATTTCATTATTTTTACAGCTTTATCCCAGGCCTGTTGGAACAGTAGTAATTAGAATGTATTTGAGGTTGGAGACAGGACACTCTTGAGAAACAAGTATTACTCTGAGTGTGGCGAATTTTAATAGCTTTTGCTGCGGGTTGTTGGCCCAGAGTTGCTTTGGTACATTGGTGGATAAAGTACGAGATGCACATTTTGTGGCCTGGTTACACTAATGTCAACATGGGTGTAATCTGAAGCAGCAGGACATCTTCTTATCTTGAAGCAAAAGGACCAGGGTGTCATGGTAGGCTGAAATCTTGTATGAGATTGGCATGCTGTATGGGAGGGGTGATCTGATCTTGGAAATGGTGTCTCATGTTCCTATTTCATAGAAGAAAAAATCTAGTCACCAAAAATTGCAGTAAAATTTTACTGGTAAAACAGAATTTCTGATATTTTATTTTGAAAATATTAAGCTGGTGTAGTAACTTCACTTTATTATTACGTTATAATCAATGTTCAAAATAGGGCACTCTCTGCTAACATGTCAAAACCACATTTAACATTATGGAGAAACAGTGGAATAGTGGTGAAGAGGGTTTCTTCTGTTCTTCCTTCTCCTTCCCCACATTATCCAAGTATCACTACTTCTAAATATTCCTAGTAACATTTATTAAAACTTATTTTGACCACTGCGATTACTAACATTGATAAAGTCACAATAAAAAAAGGCATGTGGTTAAAGTTGAGGGGAAATTTTCTGCTTATTTTTCATTAGATTTTTGATGATGCAAATATGCAGAATGTTCAGCTTTTCATCAAATCAGCATTTTCTGATGAAAAACTGTTCCAAGTTTAATCACTTTCTTGCTAGGTGGTTACAGATAATGCTCTCACCCTGCCAGTAACTTGCTGTGTGCTGAATAATTCTCTGTCAGAAAGGTCTGGGTTTTCTTCACCAAGTAATTTATTGAGCTCTTTGTGAAATGTCTTTGAAGACTTCGCCATAGGAAAAAAAAAAAAGTGAAATGGAATGTACCCTAGGAATCTGAAACTAATGAATAATACTAGTCTGATTAATGTAAAACTAATCGAGTGCTGCAACTAGCTAGCTGAAATAATTTTTACTTCTTCAGGTACAAATTATATTTAAGATCCATAGAGAGTTTCTAATAATAGCAAACACCAGTGTCTTACCTGTACAATGTGAATCTAATAAAGCTCTGAAATGTGCAATTAAAAGAAATATTACTTAGACTTATGGTTATTGCAAAGAAATTTTGTTTTCTAATCTTTTCATGTGCACTCTCATGCATACTCACAATATTCATTTTCATATAGAAGCTTCCTTTAAAAAATAATTTAAGAAGGTGATTTAGTGCACAGCAGGAAGCCAGCGGTTTTTAGGGCGGGGTGATTCATAGGAGGGCTCGTTCTTCCACACCGGTGCCTTGACAAGTGCTGCTAAGAACTGCCTGGGCTGTGATTGCCGCTGAGTCAGTCCCTGAAGAGTCACCACCTGGAGCAGGAAATTTCCCAAAATGTTTAACATAATTTCAAGCTGTATTAGCTATTCAGTGACAGCCAGCAAAACTTCATGTCAAACACCCATTGACACCCTTTTATCTGTTTGGAAACTGCTTCCCACTATTAAGCCTCAAGCCAGGAGGCTTCTAAATGTTATTAGTGTGTTGTAAGTACGCTATTTAATATTTGATTTTTTTTCCTTGTGTTCATTATTGACTATTTTTTTTTCTTGCCTGCAGTCGTAGAGTACATGGAAGTACAGCCCATATATTTAATGTTTTAACTTAAGTCCATAATGCCTATTACACACCCTCCCACCACATATACTCGAACTCTGGAAACAGTACTTTGCACAGCACCCCATTGCAAATTAGTAGCAAATCTACCTAAAAGATACATCACCTCATCAGTGAAAGTGCTGATCCTGTAAATCTGCTACCAAATCTTATTTGATGTAATTAGTGATATTAGTGCCTTGTTAAAAGTCATTCAATGTCAGTTACAGGGATTGTTAAAAGCCAGTGACCTCAGCTGGCAGCTTGCTTGTGAGACTAGGAAATGGGAAAGCCTTCTCCGGCCATTTCTTAGTGTTTTGTTTGGTTGGGTTTTTAAAGTGAGATTCCCTGGTAAGGCAGAAAGAAAAGATGTGTTTATAAAGAACGGTGGATGGCTGAGGTGTATTATGTGTGTGTCTTTCTGCTCTTTCCTCATTAATCAAATACTGAGGGATACATTTATCTTTGGAAGTGAAGTTCTGCATGACTTTTTTGGCTAGTTCATAGTACAATTATAATCAAAAAGGAATGTAATGGGTGAAATATGCAGTGTAAAAGCTATGAAGAAATTAAGGGTTGACTATGTTGTCCAAAAATTGAGGTCCATCAGGCGGTGTGCAATCAAGCACACAGAGTCGAGGTATCATTTTATTGCGTGTCTGCACAGAGGTGGGTGCTAGGTGGTAACCCCACAAAGCCAGCACACTGGGTTACAGTCACATTGTGTGTTTATACAGTTTTCCATCTTCTTTGCCACATCCCTCTACCTACAATTGGTTAGTTGTTACCCCTTCTTACCTGCAGTTGGTTAGTTCTTTTCCCGCTTCAATTCAAAGACACAGTGTTCCTGAACTTCACTACCCAGGCTTGGTGAACGATGGTCTTAATTCAGGGAGGGACGTCAGACGCTTGGAGGTGTGGTTTTCACATTCTAATAAGATTTCAGGCCTTGTGACAGCAAAAGCTCCCGTGCTCCAGGATATTTCACACTTGGAAGATAGCAGTTTTGCAATTCCTGATGAGGGATATATCACTCCCGTTGTCTTGAAAGACAGACTGATCCAGTACTACCTTACTGGTCACATATTCCCCAGGTTACAAGTTTAACTTCTTCACTGCTAGATAACAACTACACTGCAAAAAATCCCTTCTAAAATTGTAGACTGTTAATTCTGGACTTACCAAAAGAAGGTGTTTGGGCCTTAAACTTCCAAAAGAAATGGTTGGAGTCTATGGAATCTGGGGCCCCAATGTCTTGATGTCCAGCCTGAGATATCTTAAAAAGAGACTGACGTAAAGAAAGTACTGCCCTTAGGATTTGGGCTGCCCTTCAGATACTTCAAGTTGGGCATCCAATACTAACAGCCACTCAAGAGAAGATTGGGTCCAATATCTACCACAGCCGTCATTTTTCTACTTCTCATTTTCACTAAAGCTGGGTTCAATTTGAGAATACAAATGCAAGGCTAGTAATAATTTCTTCTGCCTTGGGCATAGAAGGTAATGCATTGTATAGGGGAGTTTTCTCATAATTTGACTAGAGTTTTATGATTAAAGTTTGAAGGATTCAGAGAAACAAGTTCTTGTCATTGAGAGGAAAAAGTGTTAATGACTTGAAATTATTGAAATTTACATTTAAAAAAAAGAAGGAAGAACAATGGCAATTTCGCTCATTTTCTTTTAAAATGGGTATATTAGGGTTCTGAAAAATAGCTGTGAATGCTGAATAGTTGATTCAACAATATCTGAATAGTTGTCAACAATAATGTTATTTGTTCTGTTATGGGAAATAGGATCCATTTTTGTTACCCATTTTTTCGTATAATTCTTTACTTGCCTACATTTATGTTTTCACTTTTGGCAGTGTCTGGAGTCAGAAAATCCATTCCATATTACATTTTATGTAAATGTTATTTACAAAAAGTTATTCTAGGCTTTTCATCTCATGCATTTTATTCCACACAATAAAAAAAGGCAACAAAAAATAAACTGTTTTATGTCCTACAGTTTGGATTCCCACAACAAAGATCACTACAGATTATGCTGAGCTTCATCTTCCTGTGATTTTTGTAGACTATAATTTTCTGCTTTAGGCTGAGTTTCTTTAGTTTTGTTTTGGAGCTGCTTGGCAGAAGCGTCCACATTCAGAGGTAATCCACAAAATATCATTCATGTTCTTGGCTTAGATCCAACCTACAGATAATCTGTGTGGATGAAATCAAGATAGTCTGTGTATGATTGTAATTACTGTTAGCTATTACTCCCTGTTACTACTATTGTTGGGTTGGTGTTTTTTTCCAGTGGGATAAATTAATGACAAATTAGGTTGCTTTTATGACATTCTCTTTCTTTAGAATTCTGTAAAGTGACATGCTTTCCTGAACACTAACGAAGTTAAACAGCAAGGATATATGTATGTGTTCTCTTTTCAACATTTCTTGTCCTTTTTACGTTTACACAATTTCTCTCCAAGTCAGCCCTCATCTCAGCCAATCTCAGCATTGGCTCATTAACCTTCATTTTATATTAAGTGTATAACAAATAATTTAAACCCCCCCAAAAACAAATCTGCCCACATAACGAGAGCGAAGGCCATTGTGGGTCTGCAGGTGAAAGGAGGACATGTGGAAGCTCCCTTTAGCCAGCTAGGGGGGCAGGAGGAGGAATACATACATACCATGTCCTGGCACGTGCTTTGCCATAGCTTGCAAGGAAAAAGTTCAATTCCATGTGTATAATTTTCATTCATGTGGATGAGAGCTGTGTCGGCACAGGGAGAAGAGAGTAGACCCCTTAGGCTGTAAGAGATACAATTACCTTTCTGACAGCAGCAAAATGGAATTTTTCACACAGAAAAGATGTAACTGAGAGCAGGAATTCAAGAAAATGTGTGCTTAAGAGCATATTGTCCAATAAAATTTGGAATTTGCAAGACGAATATGCTGAAATTTGTGCATATATATAGCCACATTCTTTAACATTTTTTTTTTCTGTAACTAGGAATGGTTTAGGCACATATAAAATCACTAAGTTTATTGTTTCTTTAATACCATCTAAAAGGCACACTAGCTGTTTTCTAAGGTTCTACTGAATTGACTCTAAAATAAAGGAAAGCTGTGGAAGATTATAATTTAACACTAAAATAGTAAAAAATATTTGTATTATCCAAAAGTAAACCCAAATATTCTCTTATACTGTTGCTTAACCCTAATTCCATTCTAAGTAATGTTTTTTAATTTAAGTCAGATAAAGATTTCACATTTCTGTGATTTCAATATTTTTTTTTTTTAATTGAGATTTTCTGAACCATAAAACTTTTGCCCAAAAGGATTTTTTTCCCAGGAATGTGAAAACTTTTAAAAAATATTTTAGATATGTAAAAATGCAAAGGTTTGGCTGCTCTTAGAAAAGTACTGACATAGTCATTCCAAAGTAGTCTGAATTATTAATAAAATAAGGTAATGCACCTAATCATGACTACATAGAGTTAGCGATAGTGATTCAGAAAGATCCATCAAAAATTGCCCTATGAATACATTACCATCATCCAGATCCGCAGTCACTGGGGAGCCTGTTTACAATGAAGGATTTGGAGAATTCATCCCGGCAATTGGGAAATCTCTATACAGTGCGTCCCCTGTATAGAGGAGGCTTCCAAATTTCCCTGCAAACGGTCCCCGCTTTTATACAGTTAAATAAACAGCTTTACATTTCAAACTGTGAAAAACATCTGGTGTGGTTTCCCCCTTGTTAACTTTTGTCTCGAGTCTGGCCAGAGGGAGACTTTTGAGAGGGAAGTGAAAAAGGGGAAACGTATCTGCTCATCCTGATTATGTGTCTCCCAACAAAGCCTGTCCAGGCCTCCGCGGGCCTCCACATCCTTTTACCGCACATCCTTTTACTGCTGTGGTTGCGGTGGGCATATCTATCTTTCGGTTGCGATGGGTGTATCTGTTTTGGACAAATGAGGCTGGTGGC
>NW_010140465.1:76696-81005 GCF_000699245.1 Pterocles gutturalis | reverse complement strand
TACACAGCCAGCGTTACAGCAATGCTCTATAAGCATTACAACAAAAGCTTTTATAAATTGGCATATATTCATAAGGGTATATATTGCGTATGTGATCAATATTATACGTATTAGGTATATTGTTAGGTTGTGAGGTTCATCTAGAGGTGAGCTTTGGTTCAGGGCCTCACTGCTCACGCCCCAGTATTTCAGTAGGTCTATAATGGCATCTGCTGTTGGATTCAGACAGGGTTGCTTCAGCATGGTTATTTCTATTAGAAGATAAATAAAGTATGCATTTGGATTTAATAAATGAATAGGGAATACAGTGCTTCTGGCCTAGGTATTGGCCTAAATCAGTACTACAGCTGAGACTTTCCTGATATTTGCCGGTGTTTGAAACTAAAAACTCTACTTCTTGGCTTTTTTAATCAGAACACTGATAGGTGTGTCAAAATACATTTTGAAACCAGGTACAACTAAAGGTGAAACTGCCTAAAAAAAGGTGTCTACTGCCACTTTAGATCCATGCAGACATCCAGCTGCTGCTACAGAAGACCAGTTCTCCTCTGGGTCGCATGTCATGTCTGTGAGTCCAAGGTGGATGTCTCTGAACAGTTGCATTACATAACTATGGTTAGAGGTGTGAGTAGCACCCTACAAAATATTGTATTTCAAGCTTAGTACATCAATTTTTTCTCCAAATCTTCATGGGAAAAAAAAAAAAAAAGTAAGTTAAATCCTGTGGTTCAGATTTTTCATAATACTTATAGACATGCTCAATATTAAACTATTGTTCAATATAATTTCTGTTTAATTAAGGTTTAGTGTTTGCTTATATTTACTGAACTCAAGGACATTTAAGTGTCTATTGAAAACTAAATATGTGCTCAGCTGTGTTGCAGAATGCTCAAGGAAACTGCAGTTGCTTTGACTGAGGAAGAAATAAAAGGCAGTTTCTGGCTAGATGGACAGATACAAGGAAAGAAGAAACACAATCAAAGTATGCTTTAAAAAAAAAGTGAGGAATAGGAACCTAGCAGTCAGAAGACAGTATAAGAAGAATTTACAAGACAAGTCTGATACTGTTTAAGTGGCACTAATGGTTAATTTTATAGAGAAAGACAAATTAAACAAAAAAAAATCAATAAAAGACAATGAAGTAGCATTGAGGTAGGGAAAAAAGCTTAGGTCTAATGGATTTGGCAAAAGCAGAGGGATGGAACAAAGTGCACAAAAGGGAGATGTGAGCCCTTGAAGTTACTTGTTTCAGCGGTTGGAACATACAGTGGGTAAGGGACTTGTGACAAACATAATGCATGTACAGATTCAGATGTTGCTGAAAGAAAATAGCTTAAAAATTAGAACTGACTGGTACAGTCCCCAAGAAACCTATGTACCTGCACCAGGACTACATAATTCCTGATAAATTTTTAAAACCTTTTCCTTAAATCCTTCAGTAATAGAGGTTTGGGGATGTCTTCAGGAAGTCTACTGCAAAGCTTAGCTATCTTTGTGCTTAGAATTTTTCTCTTTGTTCTTCGCAAAAACTAGAACAGAAGGTGCTATATAAACTGGAGAAGACATGCAAAGCATGTACTTCATAGCTAGAGATACTGTACAAAGAGATTCAATTTTCACCAGAAATAATACAGCAACGCTTAAAAAAGCAAGAGCTAAAACAATAGAGGAGAGTGCAAGAGCTCGGTTTCCACTCAGGTTCAGAAAATGCCCTGAAATTAGAGGGGAAGAGAGCCTGTGAAGAATACTTCTTCTGCAGTCATTATTTGGATAATTAAAACATGTTGTTACTTTAAATTTCTCCTCAATTCTGATTTCCTCTAATGCAAGGAAGTCACTGACACTTTGAAACTTTTACTTAAGGCCTTATACACATTGGCTTACTGAAGTAGGGCCTTTTATAGAGAAAAGGAATCCTTCTGCGTGGGTGGCTGAAAACAGAACTGAGACAAAACAGTTAAATATACATTTAATAAACTGCATTTTTACTCTCAGCTTTTTAAGTTGAACTTAGTCTCTTTTATCCCACTGCCACCAAGGCCAGAAAGAAGCCCGTCATTAACTGACTAGAAAAGATCAGTCTTTGTGTGCTATGGAAAGGTTACAAAACATTCTGCAAATGGTCAAAGGCAGGTGATTGGGAAAGAAAGAGAAGATCATTTTCTTCACAGAGTGTTTCAGGGGTAGTGGATAAAAAATTCCATAAAAACCTGGAGTCCTTGAAGTGCTTCTAGTTTGCACTTTTGATCCATCTCAGAAGGGTCGCAGAGTAACTTTTTCAAAGTGGAGAGGTGAGGCAAGGTGCAGTGTGGAAAGGACTGACTGCAATATTTTCCCATGACAAAAGTCCTGTTGAGACAGAGTAATCACAGGGACAGGGACAGCTGGGAGGCACACAGTGATAATTCAAGTGGAACGTGAGGGCACTTGGGGAGTGTTTTTGCACACTATGAGGGCTAGTATGATTTCAATGGAAAGGCAGTGCAACTTGGTAGTTGATTCTGCCAGCCTAAAAAAAATAGAAATAAAAGTCCTGTGCCCTTTTGAAGACCTTTCCTCAAAGTGCATTTTGCTCTTCACTAAACAATCTCCAACATAGGTGATCTGAGCCATGAGACAATGATTTCCATCAGGACTTACTAGAAATCAAACATTATGTTCTGTGAACTATTGATGGCTTCAGAATTTTTTGAGGGCAAAACAAGAAATACTGAAAAATTTGAGATTTTTTTAGGCTGAAATAACCAATAACTTAGTGCTTACAACACTCATCTGGGATACTAAGTCTTTGTTGTGATTGTACTCAGAAGAATGACTTAGGACAGAATCTCTTCGCAGGCAGACACTTTAGTGACCCATCTACAGAGTCAAACTCTCTTTATAGCGCCATTGATCTTTACATAACAAATGATAACTTCACAAACCCAGAATGGGAGCCAGGGCATATGACTCTGTAATGAGGTGAGTAGGACAGCTACTAATCTGCAGAAGATTCAACGCCTTTGCAAATCTGAGTTGAATGCGTCATCTCCCCCTCTGCTCTGCTCTTGTGAGACCCCGTCTGGAGTACTGTGTCCAGGCCTGGGGCCCCCAGCACAAGAAAGACATGGAGCTCTTGGAATGGGTGCAGAGGAGGGCCACTAAGATGACCAGAGGGCTGGAGCACCTCTCCTGTGAAGAAAGGTTGAGGGAACTGGGCTTGTTCAGCTTGGAGAAGAGAAGGCTCCGGGGAGACCTCTTTGCAGCCTTCCAGTACCTGAAGGGAGCCTGTAAACAGGAGGGGGAGCAACTGTTTACAGGGGCTGATAGTGACAGGGTGAGGGGAATGGTTTTAAACTAAGAGAGGGGAGATTTAGACTAGACATTAGGAAGAGATTTTTCACGGTGAGGGTGGTGAGGCAGTGGCCCAGGTTGCCCAGAGAAGCTGTGGATGCCCCATCCCTGGAGGGGTTCAAGGCCAGGCTGGATG
The DNA here is from genome assembly GCF_000699245.1 of Pterocles gutturalis. Lineage (NCBI taxonomy): Eukaryota > Metazoa > Chordata > Aves > Pterocliformes > Pteroclidae > Pterocles > Pterocles gutturalis. The sequence goes on along the minus strand of NW_010140465.1, from coordinate 77,536 downwards.
AGGCTTTGAGCAACCTGGGCTAGTGGGAGGTGTCCCTGCCCATGGCAGGGGGGTTGGAACTTGATGATCTTTAAGGTCCTTTTCAACCCAGGCCGTTCTATGGTTCGATGATCTCTTACCTAATAGCTAGGACGTAGCAAATACCTTTCAACCAAAATTCCCTCCTGGTCTTGAGACCTCTTCTGACAAAGATTTCCTAAAAACAGTGTGTTCCTTGTACATGCATCCTTTTAATTCATTCCTGAATATAGCTTTGACTTCAACAAATCATTATTTTCCAATGAAAACCTGCTTAGTTGCAAAATTCTCCACCATTTCCAGTTCATGTGCATTCCCTGTGTAAGGGAAAAGGGGATATGACTTCTCCCTAAATTGCCCTTAGGCGCATTGCTTCCTTCCATTGGCAGGCTGCCTTAGATCTTGTGAAAGGCTGTGAGGGATTGTGGCTGGCGTCATCTTTCAGTTGTCTCGGGAAGCTGGACAACACTGAAGCTCCAGGACTGGAGGGCAAAAGATATCCTGAGATTCCTGTGAGTAATTTAATACACAACTTCATCTGAGCTTCCAGCCAGGGAAACCAGGGCGAGCAGCTCTGCACAGCCCCACTGAGGACAGAAGTATCTGCTCCACTACTGGTAGATAAAAGAACAGTGCCTCCAAAATTAGAGAAGTAGTAGATTTGTACATCTTGTCCTGGTTTTAAAACAAGAGCATAAAAAATGCATTTCTATGGGAAAACAATTATTTTGAGGAAAGAATATAGAAAAGTAATAAGGAATCTAGGTATTTTCTAGAAGTAACACAAATTTTTCTCCAAATTGTTTTTTTCTGGAGAGGGAA
>NW_010140465.1:37163-76665 GCF_000699245.1 Pterocles gutturalis | reverse complement strand
AAAGAGGTTTTAAAAACCTTTTAATCTCTGATCCCAGGAAAAATAAATGGAAAATGAAAAAATAAGATGAAGTTATGATGATTCGTAATGCATGACAATGTAACCTAAGACAGTCAAGGAATACAATAATTTCTTAACAAACCAGACCTTTTGGGAGAAAAAACAATTAAACAAACCAACAAAAAACCCTAGCAGCAAGTCAGTAAGACAAAGCTATGAAGTTCTTGTGGCTATGAATTTAGAATAACTGGGATGGACAACTGGGGGGAAAAAAAAGGATTAAATATTAAGAAATAAAAGACAAACGGAAAACTCAGCAACAGCTTGTTTTCAACTGATAAACAATTGGTTACATTGCTAACTATCGTGCCTAGTAAACTAATTGAACTTATTCAAAATATTTTGTCTCTTCATCTCTCTGGTCTCTGTAAGGAGTGTGAGGAGGGTACTATGAACACTATTAAAAACACTTCTCTACTGGTAGCTATTCGTAGGCAATTTTGCATAATTACTTAATATTTGAAATTGGATAATTTACATTGTATCTTTCTGTTCTCTTATTTCAAGATTTATTTATTTCTCAGCAGCTTTCCTATGCACAGATTTATAAATCTGAATTTAAAATTGCCTTTCCATGAATAATTGGTAATGCTCACTTGGAGTTCATTGTTTCAGTAAATATTCCTGTCCTAAATTGATGAGCTGTTTGTGACCCAGCTCAGTATGACAGCTGATCAGGTGTATTCCTTCAGTGGGATCATACGGATGCTTCAAGTTATATATACTTCCAAACTTTACTGACTGGAGATCTAAACTGAGACATGCATTTTTATTATCGTTATCTTCATTATTTTGTATTCAATCCATGTCTTACTGTGGCACATATTCTATGGTTTTCTATGCTGTAAAAATTAAGGGGAAGAAAACTGCCCCTCCTGCGCTAGGGACATTGGAAAAATGTTCATGCCTCATTTTGGTTTTTTTTTGTTTACCTGTGCATTGCTTTTCTCATAGCAAAGTTCAAGGTCAACTCCGAGCTTCTTAGCAGTAACAAAATTAGCAAAACGAAATCTTGCTGCCTCAAGAGAAGAATGACATCAATTGTTCTAGGGTTAGCAAGCTCAGTATTGATGGCAGTGGTACAGCACTTCCCTCAGATGCCATCCACCCAAAAAGTTCATGGTGCTGAAAATAACCTCCCTGCCCGAGGTGAAACACAGATACAGGACATCATCTGTACCTTGCTGTGCTCTGTGTCTGCTTCAGCTCTCGATGGCTTTCGAGGACTGTGGCAATGTGTGCATGTGCCCGTCCCATTGAGACAGCCAGGCCTGCCAGGTGAAGGAGGAGACCTAAATAGGAGCTGAGCTCATCTCCAGCCTGTCCTGCTCTGCCCTGTACACCCACTGAGCTTTTAAAGAAGACGCTTTAAGGAAAAGGTTGATGGAGAAACTGTCACAGATGTGACCTGATTTATAAAAGCTGCAGAGCAGATCAGCAGCAAAGATGAGAAGCAGTCACATTGATTTCTGTATCAGTGTCTGTCCCTGTGTGTGCCACGTTGCAGCAGGCTCCTCTAAGATTATAACAATAGGGCATGTTTCAAAGGGAAAAATGACTTTTTATATATGGAAGTGAAAACATTGTGTTTGAAGGCAGAAGTTCCTCCTAAAATGCTCCCAAGCAAGAGTAAAAGATCCGAGTGCTCAAATACAGGAGTGTTAGGTGGATTTTTACTGTTTCAAAGTATGGAAACTCCATTCAGCAGTAACATCTGGTTTCAGTAGTTTTGTTTGTTAAACATTTATACTATGAGAGGCTACCTTATGAAAGTGCAAGATTCTTTAGGTATTTTATTGCTAATTATTACTTTGGGTGTATTTACTACACATGAAGTTATTCCTTGGTCGAGCTAAAAAAATTACTTCATAATCTTTAAGATTAATAATATTAAGAATACTTGAGATGATGTATTAGAAAAATGTTCAGCAAATGCTAATTAACAATAATCTAGCCATATACAATGCAGCTTGATTACATTTACATGTGTAAGAAAGTCTAATGCTAATGTTTGTTGTTTGTTTTTTTTTTAATTAGTTAGGACTTAAGAGTATTATGCATAAAGAGGAACATAACCGTTAATTTTTCCAGAAAACTTACAGACATTTGTATGGTATGGAATGAGCTGGAAATGATCTCCCTGACAGCATGATGGGATTACACTTCATCAGAGAGAAAGAGAACATACAGATACAAAACTATACACCAGCATTGTCAAATGCTGCTGCCCATAATGTTAGCTTGCTCACATAATAAATTTGGTAAGAGGCCTGTGCGGGACCTGTAGATATGAGTATTGCTGGCAGGGGAATCTCCTATATAAAGATATGACATTCTTCATTCTGATAATGCTAAACTTTAACCAGAAGCTGTATATTAGAAATCCTATTTAAAAGTAGAACTTTGGATGGACCTTGGTTTTGAAATATAAAAAAAGGAGAGTGAGTTATTTGGAATAAAATACTGCTCTTTTGTGGTTTGTGTTTGTGAATGGTCTTCTAATGATTTTACTTCTAAATATGCTTCTATATATGCTAGTTATATATTTCTAAACTATTTAGGCTATTTCATGTTGATTTTGGGAATCTGATTGACCAGAAGAAGCTAACATCCTCTTCATCTTAATTTAAAGTAAGGGAATCCAAGGGTTCACATCTTAGAATAGTTTGGAGAGCCTTTCAGTGAAAAAAGTCAGGGGTTTTATTTCCATGAAGTATCTTAATTAAGCATCTCCGACAGATACTGGTGATTTCAGAAAAGGAGCTTTGAAGAGGGCTTCTTGGAGAAATTCTGATGGGGGATTCAGATATTCTGAGGCAAAAAACCCAGAACCTCTTGATATTACCACCAAAATGCAAGGATGTTTGCCTGTAGAAGACAGCTTGTTCCTCAGGCAGAAAGTGGAGGTATCCCATTTTAGCTAACATTTGCACTCAAGGAAGATCTCCTCTCGTCTAGGCCAGTTTGATTGCTGAAAAAGCATTGGCTAATCTTCTGGCCACATCTTGGGCTCGTTTTTGTTAGTGGAGGGACATCTGTGTTTCAGCATATTTGTACTTGCAGTTGAAGAAAAAAGGGTGCATAATTCAGTATCTAGAAAAAATAGAGATACCCCAAGTTAACAGCTTGATGTGGTGGAGTCACCAACCCTGGAGGTGTTCAAGAAACGTGTAGATGTGGTGCTTAGGGACATGGTTTAGTGTGTTAGGTGGTGTGGGTTGATGGTTGGACTTGGTGATCCTTGAGGTCTTTTCCAACCTTAATGACTCTATGATTCTATATGTACATATTACTAGCTGGGGTGGAGTGGGCTTGTGGCTGAATACACTTCCATTTTTATTGACTTGTGTTCTTTGCAAATTAAATATATAAGGATGCACTATACACTATACCCTATATGCACACTACTTTGAACTGTATTGCTGTATCTCAAGAGGTCTACCTTGACAGTAATGATCGAAGCTGGCTGTTATCTAGTCCCCTGCAATTTGGGCAGATTCTTTAATAGCTATCAGACATTTAGTCTTACTATTAAAGTCAAACTAAGAGTTATTTTGCCTTCTTTTCATCAGCTGACTTGCACAGACAGGTTACATTTGGCACTAGAAGTTCTAGTACCCTCCTGTTCCATGGGCTACCTCCTAAACTAGCCTCACCACCATTTCCATGTATGACATTAATAGGGAGGTTTTTTTCTCTGTATGTCTTAACCTTCCTCATCGGTTGATTCATCTGACATCATTTTTTCCCTTATTAACATGAAAGACTTATGGGTATCAGTCGTCACCTAAATACCTTGCAGGAAATATGCTTGTGGTGAAAAAGGTGAGAGAATCACACAATAGTTCAAAGAAGAACGACAATTCTGGAACAATCAAGCATAATTCCTCAGGAAAAGCAGTTTTTTATCTTTTCGGAGCTCTGCCTGCCTGGGTCAGGAAGGACGGGCACTGTCGCCTAGCCCCACTTCTTGGCTTTTTTGCTGCCTGGTACTGTCAGTAACAGCGGTGGTTTGTATGGTTCTTTTTTTCTCTGTTGTTGAAGGCTTCTGTCAAGAGGCCCAAGAGAAAAATATTCATCACGCTCTTTCCTACTCTTGGAGAATTCACTAGAAGCTGAATTAGGATCTTCGGCTTTCTCATCTTTCTTATGCATTTTGAATGCAGCAGACCACATGCATGGAAGTAATTACAGTGAATGCGAATAGCCCCTGTAGTATAAGTACCTGCTTTTTGAAAAACAGAAAAATAGGTTTCCATCAGGAAAAAAGTAAGAGCTTTAGCAATTATTTAAAATTACTGTGAAAGCTGTAAGTTCAGAATCAAAATAAAGATTATTTTTAAGTAGTAGGAATTTGTAGGAATGCTCATTATAACGTAATCGTGTTCATCACTAATATAGAGACTGCATAATATTTTTATCTTTAGGGTAAATTAGGCAAGACACTGCTTCTATTTTTATAGAAGAAATGCTTTAGGAAGATGCCAATAATATAAATTTCACTGAAAAATGAGTTCTAAATACAAGCAAAATATATTTCTTCTTTCAGTGAGCTAGGTTTCCTAGAAAAAAAAATGCCCAGTTTTTTTTAAAGTATGAGTAGTTACAGTTCATGTGAAATATCTTTTGTTTTTTTTTACAAGATTTATATTCATGAGAGATACTATCAGCGAGCAAAAGATCAAAAATATCTGAAATCCATCTGATAATCATATATACACATACAATCACATTTACATTTTACCCACAGTTTTCAGGATTGCGAGGAATCTGAGGCTGACAAAGAGCATTACAATCAGATTCTGCATATATAAATAAACTGTAAATTAACATTTACCTAATCTGCACCCAATTTATGGATTTCTACCAGAAGGGGGTGCTTTGACCAAACTGGTGCATAAGAGTCCTAAAGAGAAAACACTGCAGCCTTTTGTCACACCATGGCGCTTGATCATCCATGTACCTTTTAAAATATTTTAAATATGTGTACACATATCAGCCTATTTTCAGTTATCAAAGTCTCCTCAGTCTTTGAGCATGTAAAAAGCATTAAATAAAACAAATGAATTAGTTTTGGAACTAGCTAAGTCTTCAAAAATAACTCATATGTTAGATGAATGAAGTATCACAGAAATATTTACTTATTTCAGTTGTACTTGGTAAGACCAGTAGCTGAGAATTTTCTTCTGATGTTTTCTGGCACAGCTTTTTTTTTCTTTTTTCTTTTTTTCTTTTTTTTTTCCCTCTGTCTTTCCTTCTTTCTTTCTTTCTTTCTTCCTTTCTAAATAAAGCAGATAGAGTTTGTAGGGGTTTAGTTCGATGTGAATACAATGCCATTGCACATTTGCCATTTTTAGTACAGTAATCAGAGTGCATATTTAACGGGGGAGAGATGAAAAAAAGAGTAGTGGTTTGAATGCAACAAAAAAGAAGCCATTAAGCACAAGTTACCTCTAAAGTACCGTGTAGTTTGTTTGTATCAGTGCTGAATATTAAGCAGTAGATGTTGAAGCACTGTCCAAGACTAGTTTCTGAGTTCTGAATTACAAGAAGTATACCATCACAGATGATAAATTATATAAAAATGATCAGTCAGTCACTTTGCCGGAGTGATGGAATATTTTGAACTCTTCCCAGGAAAGGCAAACACAGCTGGATGCATTATAGATATTATTTAGATGCAATTGAGTTGCACTTTATAATGTATTCTACTAGAAATACACATTTTTATTGTCTTAATAAAACATAATCCTTCTTCCAATGTACTTTTGGATCAGTTCTTTTAATAGTGGTACTTTAAATATGCTGAAGTGTAGCTAAAGTATATTTGAAAAATGAGAACAAATAATGTTTATCTTCAAGCTGTAATTAAGGTTCATGTAAAGTTAATATTAGGTTTTCTGCATGTGAGATATACATCTTCACAAAGCCATACAGATAGTAAATGAATAATTAACAGCACAGATAAATCCACTCTTCTCACATGTAGACTAAGGTAAAAATAAATGCCCCAATCAATCTGCACATGAAGATTTTTTTATTACTTTTAGAAATGTAAATTAGAATTGCAAATACTTTTAAGCAATAGTAAAATGAAACACTATGTGTCCCTTTAGGGCCCCATGAGGAAAAAATCTCAGGCAGATTGGTAACACCTGTGCTATTTGCCTGTAAGGTGAGGGGGGCAGGTGAGCCCTGTTAGAGGGAGATGGTGATCAGCTGTTTGGTTTTTGGTTTGGTGTTTTTTTTGGTTTTTTTTTTTTTTGTTTTTTTTTTTTACATATTTTGGGGGAAACAGCAAAGGCTGTCGAGTTAGAAATGTTATGCTTGTATAAGAAGCAGGTAACTATATCTCAAAAGAAGCATTATAAGAACGTGGCTGGAGATTGCTGCTCGCAAGTCTGGTAAATCAGCTCAAACCAAGGTTGAAAGCAGGGGTTTATCTGCAAGGATTCGGGGGCAGGAAAGCAGTTGTCTATAAACACCTTCATTTTGGTGTAGTTTCATGTAGTTATTTTAAGTTTGTACCTAAAGAATGAAACATCCTGATTTTAGTGATAATCAAGCCAAGGTATATCTGTTTTTAAAAGCCTTTTGGTATGCTTTGGGGCATACAGATTTAACAAGGCCAGCTGAAGGCTTTGCCTGGCTAGAAATGGACACTGTATTCTGAAGCAGTGGGCTGGGAAATTATGAGACAATTACATTACTGTTAACAGTAAGCCTAAAACTACAGGGTGTTTTGCTTGTGAAATACTACTTCTGCCAGTTATTTTTTTTTCCTTTGTGGGAATTGAGGAAGGTGAGCGTATGAACTTTGGAAAGTCAGAATGTTCCTGATGCCCTTAGTGCAGAGGATGATGAACGAAGAGTATGGGAGCAGGGGTGACATCCCTTTTCAGCAATCATTTTGGTTATCACTCATTCTTGAGCCACAGCTCAGTATATTATCAAGCACGCAAAAGAGTAGTCTGTTGAGATTTTACATAATAACTGGGAAAGGAATACGTGAGCTCCCTGTGCCACCAGGAAAATGCCTGGGAGCAAGGGAAGGTTAGGCTGAACACAGCCAGCCAGGGAGGGCTTGGTTTCCTGCTCACACAGAGCTGCTACCTTACAGCCTGCCCTTAGTCAAGTCACTTGACCTCCTTGTGCCTCAATTTCAACTGGCTGGCAAAACTGATTGAAAAGGAGAACCTCACTGACAACCGGGTGCTGTCATTGAGCTGAGCCCTTCCAGGCAGATGCCTTACGGAAATTAATTAAAATTAGCAACCTGCCATTTAGGGTGACACACAGCTGATGAATGGTACAAGGATGATAGATGATTCCTTATTTCCATTCTAAATTCTCTTCTTTTAGTAAATTAATAACGTCACCTGTGCTAGCTAGACCACTGTGTTCACTTTTGCAGATGCTGGGCTTTCTCACAGCTTCCCTTTTTGCCTGGCTCTGTCCCTTTTCACTTTTCATTACCAGACCTGTAGTGATGGTGCTTCTTGGAAAAAAAAAAAAAAAAAAAAAGTGGATTAAGAAGTCAAAGAAATAAAAGAAGCTAGTAATGGTGGAATGAAATCCCAATGTATAATTTATTCATATTTCTAGGATGTGGGCAAAATTCCTCGTATTTTCAGTAAATGCACACAAAAAAAGGTAAGGGAACAGTGTTATTTCTGTTTTCTCATTAAGTGGTTTGCTGCAAGATGAATGGAAGATCCTTGGTAGATCATAGGAGAAAGTGTTTGGGGTTTCTCTCTTGCGCTTAAACCGTGCTCTCACCTTTTCTGTGCATCTTTGGAATCCCCGACTGTGAAGGGAGGAAAGGGAAAAGTAATTGTCTTGTTTTCATATCCGCCTTGTATTTGTGTGTTCACTGGAATTGCCAAATATTTCTATATAGAGTTCTGCTGCTTATGTTCAACTACAGGCTTTGGAGTGGTCACACAGCTTGATCATCTATAAATGGGGAATTAACTGTCAAGAACTGTAAATGTTTTTCTAAGAGGGAAAAATAAATATGGTTTTAGATGACAGATTTTAATAAGGACATGTTTTTGATTGTGAATAGCTCATTATAATTACATATATTCAGTGAATTTTTTTTAAATTATCATTCCTGTTCATCCTGACTAAATATGTTAGCATAAATATGGACAGTTAGTGTTCTGTGTCATCATTTATCATTTATACAGCACTGTAGCTGTTCATGGCCCTTTATAATATACAGAAGTATTCTAAACAAGGACCATAACTCTGCTGTCAGGAGCTTCTGAACTAAATACTTAGACTGGTTGATGTTCAGATAAGTCCTCTGTTTTATGTTACTTGTACACTGAATTATCTCATAAAATGCTCAGTAATCTAACGTTGCTCTAGCAGAGCATTCAAACCTAGTTCCAGGCAGGTAAGTAGCCCTAATGACACTCCTGGAACCTGATGTTAAGGGGCTGTGGATGAACAGGTGTGTGCTTGAATTTACCTGGCACAGGGCAAAACCATCCTGAACTGCCCCAGAATGAGGTTTGTGTAGTCGGTCCCAGAGGTGATTTGATTTTGATACTGAATAGAGATGGGGGCATACAATAAAATTGTTGTGAGTGAAGGATGTCTCTCACATTGATGGAATCTTTCTTCTTAATCCTGTCAAGAAGCTCGTTATGGGTCCTGGCTCTTCTCTCCCCATGCTAAAACTTCAGAAGCAGTGAACCTGTCTTAATTTTTAAGCTTTTCAGGTAAGATGAGCATGCTTCATTATTTGGTTTGGCAGAAAGCATGGATTTCTTTTATTGGTTCAGGAATCATAAATCACATGAGATTTTATCTAGTTTTGATATAATACTGTGTCTTTATCTGAAATGCTGGTGAGAAGGAAAGTAAGCCTTCATCTGAAAAGTTCAGTGAGATGGAAAGTAAGCCTCAGATTGTTTTTATGAACTCATTCTTACAGATCTATCAATATTTTACAGTGACCTTTAACTTGTGGAGCAAATCTTTTTGTCTCCCTACATGATGGCACTCACACCTATTGTGGTTCTGCTGCATGACAGAAGGGGGGGCTCAAGCAGGAGATAGTGATAGGTCTCCACTGCTTTTTTCTCTAAGAACAGGTCTACCCTGAAAGCTGAGGGTGTGGGATGAGCTCATGGCCATAGGCAGGTTATGTCCAAGCAGAAAGGGTGGTGTCTTGCAGTGATTTTGAGACTGTCTACTTTCCATGTTCTCCTGCAATCCAGCTCATAGGCTGCTGCGTGTGGGGTCTGTGGTAGCTGGAAGACAGCAATTTCAGCGCATTCTGCAGCACCCTGAGCGGTCTTCTGTTCACAACTTGGTGTGGAGTATGTTAGCAAGAGTTTTAATGAGATAGTTTCTGGGCAGCAAGATTTGCTTATGTAATTCACCAAGAAGGTATTAAGTTTTTATTAAAAATGCTGCAAGGTCCTTTCAAAATAAAGCCAAACCAATTTGATAGTAAAACTTCGTTATCTGTGGATCTATGCAGAAATGCATTTGGTCCATAACATCTCGCATTAATTTCCCTTCCTTTTTCAAGATCTATTAAATGGTCAGATGCATTATGTAAATTAATAAATTATCCACCCTGTATGACTATAAAAGCTATTCAAGTGGAGCCCTCAGAAAAATTAAAGCACATCAGTACTGCCTGTTTGAGGCCTCCTATGTAGAAATAGCACATGATAGTTATGTATCAATGGCCCTCCAATACTAGTTACACAAAGTGATTTTCAGCAAGAGAGCTCTAATGGTTCAAGAGATGCAGTCATCTAAAAATAAATCGGCCTTTTCCAAAGTGCCCACAGCAGCACATCATAATCAGACTTGATTACATTTGCACCCTGCATCAAATGGATGTATCAGAGTGCACCAAATCACAGAGACCTAATGGTTCACACCTGGCAGATAGCGATTTGACATTTCACACTGTTAATGTCAGTGTTCCTGAGGCATGGGATTCGTAATACCAGGCTCTGCTGCAGTGTGTTAAAGAGCTATCTCAGCTAAGGCACATCACCCTCTCCATTGACTTCTTTTAATATAACAGGATCTTCATCACTCATAGATCACAATAAAGATTTTGTTCCGTCTGTGGAGTGTTTGCCTCCCTACCAAGACAGCAATGTAACTTTTTATCTTTCCTGTGCCATCCTGCCTGGAATGATCTCCTTTCCAGTTGCCCAGGTCTATAGACTAACAGCTTCAACACCGTTCTTTTTGTCTAGGCATGTGCACCATGGCCAGACCATGGTCAAAACTTTTTTGGAAAGAGTTAGTGTGTAAGTGTGACTGTATCTTACCTTTTCTGGATGCAAGTGGCAAGATGTGGTCTTTCAGTTTTGTCTGTATGGGTATTTCCTCCAGTAGATTTGTCGTCTTTTATCTCATTTTTCTTATGTGCATTGAAAAAACAGGTGAAAACTGGCTACCCAACAACCTCAGTCGTGTATAAAAATGCTTGTTGTGGTCAACCCCTGCTTTCCATTAGGGATTTTTTCACGTCATGTTTCATGTTCTTCACAATATCAACCTTTCTACTGATTTTTCTGCTTAACTGTCAATAGTCTGGTCCCTCTTTCTTGTGAAGGATGCTCCTCCTCTCTTCTGCTTAACTTGGCGTGGCCTGGTAAAGAGAAATCTTAGAAATCTTCAAAGTATGTGAGATGTATTAGCAGTTACAGCTTTGAATGTGCTTTTCAAAATATTTAAAAAGAAAATACATTAATTAAAGCTCAAAATCCTTCAGTTTCCTTAAAAGGAGTAATTTTTAATCTGAAGACATTTACAGTATTAGGGGCTTTAGTGGTACAGGTTCTCCCTTTCCTGCTCATTCTCATGTAGCCTTAGATGTGGTATCTTGAGAATTTTTGCAGCATGTTTTGGAGGTCACGTCCCAATACCTTCTACACCTTTTCTCCTCTCCTGCTGATTGTTCCGTAGTTTTGCTATGTTATGGGTCTTCATAATAACTGTTTCAGATGTGTAGGACTACTTTTTCAAGGCAGGATTATTGCAAGGCTTTTCTGCTCCTTATATGTGTTCAGATTTCTCATGATTTCCACACCTGTTTGGATTATGTTCACCTTTGCTATTGGCTAGCAGATACTACAACAAAAATCATAGGTATGGCTGATTGTTACCTGAAGATCTCATCTTGATCTGCCATTGACATAAAAGGGGATTTCTTCCCAAGCAATGGAAGTATTGGGCCCCGGCTGAGAGTTATGTGCGCACTTGAGGAACTCAAGTTCAGCTGACTCATAGGTAGCGGATATGTGATTGGGGAATGCCGCACATGTTCCTTGCGAAGGATTAGTCTCTTCATTGGTATTCAGCTCAGTGATTTCCTGGCACTGTTTTGATTGACAAAGTGCATACAAAGGCCTTCTAAAGCTTTTGTAGGAAATAAGCAATGTCCTGAGGCCAAATTCCTTGTCAGTAGTCTTGAGTTTTAGCAAGCAAGCAATTTATCATGTTCAGCCCACGCAGGTCACAAATCAGGGTTGCAGATACTATTGTACAAAAGCATCTGGCACTTGCAAAACTGTGGGTTTAATATTTTTTAACTCCTTCAAGGAAAGGATTGACGATTCTGGTATGGGATAGCTCTTTTATTTTTTTCTGAAGTATCAGCATGTCTGTGGTCCAGGAATTTTACATATTCATATGTTCTGAGTGTCACTGAGCTCCTGCTGCTTACCTCCAAAGTCTGGTCAGAACAACAGGTGGGACTTCACTGCCATGATGTGAACAGCTAATAAGATGTGATGGGTTTGCCCTTGGCTGGGGGCCAAACCACACACCCGTTCACTCAACCTCCCCCCCCCTTCCCACCTTAGGATAGGGGAGAGAATTAAAGGGGTAAAGGGAAAAAAGGACTCGTGGGTTGAGATAAGGATAATTTAATAACTAAACTACAATAATATTGTAAATAACACTATATACAAATATACAAATGAGTGACACACAGTGACACTGCTCCCCACCCGATGGCCAAGGCTCAGCCTGTTCCTGGCTAATGATCCCGGAGGAGGGAGAGTCCCGAACCCGCACTCAGGGAACGGAGAGAACAGTCTGAGCGTCCCAGACCGAGAGCTGACTGGGGTGGAGGGGGAAGGCCTTGGGAGAGCGACCACCTGGAGCGAGATGACCTAGAGCAAAAGAGATCCGGAACCAAAAGGGCTGATCTTCCGGAGGGTCCTCACCTACATACTGGGTATGACAGGTATGGTATGGGATAGATTATTGGCCACTCTGGGTCTCAGTCCCGAACTTAAGATCAAATCCTGGGCTGGTCACTGGGGCTGTGTTCCCTCCCAGCTTCTCCTGTTTGCAGACAGCCAGAGAAGCTGAAAGACCTTGGCAGCTGTGTAAACATCACCCTTTATCAGCTTTCTTCTGAGCACAAATCCCAAACACAGTCTCTTGCTAGCTGTTATGAAGAAAGTTAACTCTGTCTCAGCTGAACCCAGGACATAAGACAATAATGGCTTTGTGTAAAAACCAAAGTTAAAGGTAACAAGAGCCTTAAGGAGACACAAGTCTGAATCTCCCCTTTACTTTAGGCAGCACTGCTGAGCAGTTTTCTTTTTCCTTCTATTTTCAAAATACTGATGGTGTGGGAGCTAATGGATTTTTATTGGACAGCTTTGGTATTGTTTCCCCTTCCTTGCAAGAAGAGAGGCTATACCAGAGCTAGTAGGAGAGAACTGCATTTCTAATTAGAATTTGCACTCTGAACATTGAGTTTTTGAAATATACTTTATGCTTAATGGAGAGGAAAAGAGAAACTGATTCCCTTCAAGAATTGCCATAACCCTGGAACTTGAGTTGTTTAACTTCCAGTGTTTGACTAGCGCATCCCTGGATTGTTCTTTCTCCAGAACAATGAGTGGAGTACTATTGTCCTCTGAATCTCGTTGTGTAAAGGCTGGCATACTGAAAGTAAAGAAAAAGCAGGACTGTAAGTTTGGGTTTTTTAAGAGGATGATGCAAAGAGTTTGCAGAATTAAGTATTGGGGAGATCTGTTAGTACGATTTATACAAAACCAGTGACTTCCCCCCACTCCCAAACCACTACTGAAATTAGCTGTTAACAGAAAACAGGTATACCTTTAACCAAGTACACTGTTTCTGCTTCCGACTTTATCCAAGTAATGACTAGGGAGTGATCTGTGATGAAAAGATTCATCCTTATCCTCTTCTGACATTAAAATGTGCTGGATTCTCTGGTTAAAAAAAAAAATAAAAAATCCTCAATATAACCTAACACCATATCATGTGACAAAAGCTCTTACAAACACCAGTTGAGACACTGGTAAAAGTACTGTGCGTCACAAGTAGCTTGGTTTTTAGAATTATTTAAAATCTTCAGCATGTTCAAAACTAACTTGTGATACATATAGATAGAGTTACACAATGTGTTTGGTTTTTTTATTTGTGTTAGTGTTTGGAGGTAAAAGGCAATTACACTTCAAATGACGTTACACATACACAGAAAAGACTTGCCAAAACTGAACTGATTTTGGGTAGGGTTTGTAGGATTCACAATTAACAAAAGAAAAATAAATAATTCTAAATTATGAAATGCTCTCTCTTTAAACGTGAGATTTTCTCCAGTGAAAAAGGTGATTCTTAGTAGCCGCCATTGCAAGTGGAAATAAAATATAAAGTATTTATTTATTATGCCCAAATTGTGATGGGAAAATTGGTCCTTATATGAAATATGTATATGAAGAAAACTCAGATCATTTAAGGGAATGTGTCAATTAGTTAAGGTTTGGTTTGCCTTCCTTGAGGAAAAAGCTTCTGCTATTGGTATTGATGGAAAGAATGATTACTTGGAAAGTAAACAGTTTGGTTTTTTTTTTTTTTTTGAAAGGAAACAACGTTAATCTCCTTAATCTACAAGGAATGAAGCAATAAGCTCCTAAATAAGCAGTAAGCTCCTGGGAAGTCACTCTTAATTCTTCTTCTCAAACAGTTTCTAATTCTAAGTATTTGTTGTAGCTTTAGAACACTAATGTGTGTTACTGTTTGTCCTTTACTTCGGGTGTCCACAGTTCAGTCTCTCAAGCTATAATGGTCCTAGGCTCTTTAAGCAGTCCTTGATTGCAACAATTCTTAGTAGTCTTTTAATTCTCAGTGTATAGGTAGCTGAGATGACAGAAATCTGATTTTTTAAAAATTGATTTGTGTGATTTTTTTTGCAAAAGCAGATGGGATCTGTAATCATTTTAGTTTAGGCTAATTGAGATGTTAAAGTTGTGGTGTTTTATCTGTACCATATGCAGAGTTTCCTGTTACCAATGCTGTTCCTTGAGCAGTTATGTTCTCTAGAGTGCAGGGTCTCGTGGGGTTGTTCCCTTTCTACTAGACAGTGATAAACTTGGAACATATTGCTCATTTGAAGATGTCTTTAAAGAATGGCAGTAACATGTTGGAGTTACGACCTGAAAATGTCATAAATGTGTGTTTAGAAAAGTGTTCAGTCATCCAGATATATTACAAAGCCTGAAGTTGAATTCAAATGGAAATTCCTGATCCTGGCATGTGACAGGCTCACAAGGGGATTGTATTGATGAGGGGACATTTGGCCACAAAGAAAAGAATGTTTAAAAATTCTTAAATTCAGCTGCTTTTTAAGAGTTGTTGCGATAATTTGTTTTATTATTTGGAGATGTCCCATTAGAAAAGTTCACAAAACCACTGAATTTTGACAAAGGGAACCTTTTGTAAGGAACAGGGACTGGCACATTTGTGGTATGTAATTTATAGTAGGATGAACTCTTCTGAAACACTTCCATAGCTTCAAAGGAGATGTAAGCTTGGGCAAAGGGCATCTGTGATGCATCTCTTTTTTCAGAAACCTTTCCTCTGAAAGGAAGCAAAAGATCAGGTATTCTTCATAGATAATTTCTGTAAAATGATTCCTACTTTCTTGATAAGAAAACTTGTTTACATTGATCCTTGGTTATTCAAGGCGATGGGAGACTGAAAAAAATTAGCTGCAGTAGTGCCTTAGGGTACAAGATCATTACTGCATGCAGGTTTTATTTTTTGAAGTGGAAAATTAAGACAAAGGTAACAGTTGTTGTGTTGTTGGCATACAATAGCTGATCCAGAACCACATAAAGCCTCAGAGTAATACACCTTTATTATCTTCAGCAGACCTTATTTTAATTTATTTTTTTTAAATATTGCAATTAAGAAACAATGAAGAAAAGCACAAAAGGATATTTTTCTTTGCAACAGAAAAGTCTTGAAAATTTTAAATAAAAGTTGTTTAAGATACTAAACTACTGGAAATCCTGTTTTCAGTAGTTTTTTGTTCAATTTTCCCTATCTGAAAATATTTAGACACTAAAGAGGACTTTATAGGTCTGTAAGGTTAATATACGCTTTTATTTTTATTGAGGTTGACTTAAATGGCTTGTTTCCATTCATAGTGTACTTTTGCTCTCAAGACACTTAGTTATTCTTCCCATACTGCTTTTCCAAGTGATAATCTTGTTCTTAGCAATCGAAGAGAACCAGCTTCTGCATACATCACAATGGCAAAGTGTATTAATTTTGCTGTTACCTCTCTGTTCTGTTTTTTGACATAATACATGTATTTCCCGCTTTTGGTTAGTTACATGCTTGCTAGCTCAGTTATCAGTAAATGATTGGAACACAATTGCAGAGAGCATTGTACACTTGTAATTAAAAGCCAGCCACTGTCTTAAAAAGAAAACAATTTAAGCAATATAAATGAATACAGCATCATTTGCCCAGATAAGGTAACTGTGGGAGGATCTGAAGGAACTGTTGAAGTTAAGTCCTAAAGGGTTTATCCAGACAAGCTCAAATATATTATTTTGTCCTAATAGTTGAATTTGGATCTTAAGAAATAAAGTATGTAAGTGTCATTTAAGAACAAACTTTTGATACAACTTAAGTGCTAACTGTTGCATTAGAAGTCCAGCTAGACTTAGGAACTTTTATCTTGAAAGCTGGAAACTTTAAAATGCCACTGGAGGATTTATTTTTTTTTTAATTCTGCATTAGGTTGTACTCAAGGCTTCAAAGTTTAATTGCTTCATGGCTGATCTGTTTCCAGAGGTGTTAGACTTGTGTGTTAATTTTTGCGTTAAAGTCGTTTCATGCTTGCCCAGCCGATCTGCTTTAACTTTGCATTATTCTTTGAAACTTATTGAAAAGTGAGAGCAAGCAAACAGAGCTAAAACCTCGACCGCCTTCTGCCCATTTCCCCCCTCTTCCTGATCCCACTTTGCTACCCAGACTTCTGCTCAAGGCTCTTCTACTCTAACCAGGTGTAAAGTACTGACAACTTTTGCTCCATTACTTTTGACTTTCAGGTGTCTAGCGTCTCTTTTGTCTAAAAAGAGGTGGAACTAAAAGTGTAAAAATATAAAATCCAGCTTGTTGGACTTCGGTTCTCTTAAGAGGAGAGTAACTTAAAATTATCAGCTAGCTTCCCTTGAAATATGAGTTCAAGCTGGGACTTGGCCAGTTCATGGAACTTACTTCATGCTTCTAGTTTTGGTATAAACTGAAGCAAACAGTGTTCTGTTCATGGCATTGAAGCCATCTAAGGAGTCTTACTGTCCATCTGTCCACTTACTCCATCTAGGAGCCTTACTGTCCTTCTGGTTGTTTGGAGCAGCAGTAGCCACAACTCAAGGACCACCGCAATAAGCATCACAGCTGTGGACGTTCCCTCTCCCTTCGAGAGGAGTCAAAGGGGAATGCTAAATTCCTTTACCCAATAGAGCCTTTTACATTTTGAAAATTAAATCTGTCTTTGTGTGGTTGGGAACTTCTGCCCTGTTTCTTCTCTTATTTCACACCCCCTGCCTCATTCCATCACTGGAAACAAGAGTTTGGTCTTTGAATTAACAGTCCAATTTTTTTTTTTTTTTAATAGAAAAACTCATCCTGTGGATTTTCACATTGTTTCAGACTGTTTGCAGTCTCAGGTTCATTCTTTGTGTTGCTTGTAGTTACAGTGGGATTTTGAAGATTTTTATTTTTCATACATATTTGTACACAAAAAAAGACAGATGCAGTTTTAGGGTCTAGAATCTAGGCCTCCTGGGCCCATGCCTCAGTCCAGCTCTTTATTTTTTCCCTAAGCTAAACTACTGCATCTTCAAATGAGCTTTTATGCTCCCACTGCAAATAATTGGAATGGAGAGCAGCTAACCAACAGCAGAATGTGATCACACTTGTCCAATCCGTACAGCAAAAGGCTGTCTTGCAAGTCTAAATGACTTTCCTCGTGAGTTCATTTGTCTGTGGCAGTGTGGATGTGTTGTTAAGATGCTATATCTAGCTTTGGTCTTCATTTCTGGTCACCTCAGCTAATGACTAACAGGAATAGTAGTGAGTTGTGCGTGTTTCTTAAGGGAAATGCAATTAGCAGTCAAGGGCAAGTTTTCTTTCAAAAGTTAAAGGCAATAGTGAGTGGCAGCAGTGCAGCATGCATTTCATGTTTTCTCTTTGGCAGCAGTGCAGCATGCATTTCGTTTTTTATCTTTCTAGAGAAAGATGCTATTTCATTTTCTGGCAGCTGTTTGGAGCAGAGGAGCTCTTCAATGGGTCTTGAAGCAGAATATACAAAAGTTTTACATTCAAGAAGTAACAGTCTGGATACAGAGATGTTGCTGAACATGTGAAATAACTGCAAGCAGTGGAAGGTGCTGATGACAGCCTGCCACATGATAGCACCTCACCTGATTTTTTTTCCTGCTGAGACAGTTTCATAGGTTTGGCAGTTGCAGTTAAGACTGGACACAGAAAGACTGGGTTCAGAGAACTGCTTCTGCAGTCAGCAGTCCACAGTATACCCATTGCTGAGGTCTTGGCCAGTATATAGAATAAATATTGGTGTATGAAGGACTGCAGGACAGCCAAGAGATTAGAATTCTATAATCATGTACCTAACTATGAGTTTATATTCAAGTAGCAATGGTAAAACTGTTTTAACCAAGGGAATTTACTTATTACTTTTTTACAAGCTTTATTACAAAAGATTTTTTGCTTCTTTTAAAAAGAATACAATTATTTGAAGAACACACTGACAGTTTCACATATTGAGGAAGAGCTTTTTTTGTGTGTAGATAGACGGAGAAGAAAAATCTAATGCAGTGCTGAAAAGTTAGATAAAAATTAAATAAAAGATTCTGTGATCAGAGTTAAAAGGTACTACACCATGGTACAGTGTTTATTTTGTTCTTCTCTTTTATATCCCTCTTTAACTACTAAACTGCAGTAGGTATCCATATTCATACAGGAGTTTCCCTAATCACTGACCTCTTTTAAATATTTTCCCCCTGCCCATGTTGCTAGGGCTTGGGGAGGGGAGGTTCTTTGCGTTTGTCTTCTGGGTTTTTTGGGGGGGGCTTCCCCACTTGAGAACTTGCCCTTGCTCTTGTCTGCTAGGCATGTTTTGCCATCTTGTCACACTTGGGCTCTTTCAACTCACCTTAAAAATAAAGATGAACAGAAGCTTTCTCAATGCTGAGACTTGTGTTACTCTACTGTCTGCTTTCCTCCTTTGGAGTAAGTTGCTCAACTGTTCACACAGAATCACGGAATCATTAAGGTTGGAAAAGACCTCAAGGATCATCAAGTCCAACCGTCAACCCAACACCACCTAACCCAATAAACCGTGTCCCTAAGCACCACAGAAAGAAAGTATATTAAAGAAGATTACTCTATGATTTTTTAAAATTCCCTTACAAAAAAGGAAATTTTACTTCCTCGTGACCCACCACCAACAAATGACTGTTGTGTTCTGTTCAACAACTCTGATCAAGGACAAAACAAGACAAACTCTTTAGCAAAGAGGCCGAGTGTCTTTAACTGCCTCTGGCTTAAAATAACACGAATTTAAGAAAAGGAACTTGAGTATTTTTTCAAGAGCTTTCCATCATTCTTAAAAAAAAAGATAATTTTAAGACCAATATTTTCTTTTGTTCATTCCTTGTGCTGTTATCATGTCCCTGCTAGCAAATCAGTAGTTCACTGTTCCTTTTCTATTCCTGAAATCACTTTGACCTGTGAACTCTGTCCTTGTCTAACACAATACAGGGAGCATACGTGCAAAGACTGGTGCTGAGTACGTCTCTAATAGGACAGCAGAAGCAAGATACAGTGTGAGATCAGTTTCTCACTTTGGTGCTTATTTTCACGGATGCTTCACTTGTTCTAGTGCTTGCTCTATACGTGCTTCTTGCTTGATCATTGTCCCTATACCTTGTGTTTTAGCATG
Source organism: Pterocles gutturalis (assembly GCF_000699245.1). Classification (NCBI taxonomy): domain Eukaryota; kingdom Metazoa; phylum Chordata; class Aves; order Pterocliformes; family Pteroclidae; genus Pterocles; species Pterocles gutturalis. The sequence continues at coordinate 57,314 of NW_010140465.1, read as the reverse complement.
GCTCTTTTGAAGATAAATGCAGATCAAATTATTATGAGTTTTTAATTATGTACCTGATCATATTTTCAGGTTACTCAGAACAGTTGTGACATCCTAACAGTTGTGACCTTTTAGAGTGACTGTCACAGCACTATTAATTAACAAATAGTACTGCGCATGAGTGGCGTAAAACTAAGCATAGCAAAGGATGTTTAGCACCAATCATTTCCAACGATCATTATTTTTATTATAATTATTTGAAGTAAGAATTCTAATCTCTATTATTCCAGGTAAACTAGTTGTTTTTTTTTAAGACTCTCTGCTAGAGATTAGATGTTTATTCAGCTTGGCACTGTGCTCTCTGTTAGTAAGGAAACATTCCACCTCTTGAAAAATTTATGATGTAGAATAATATTGCTTCCCTCTCTTTTGGTGTAAATAAACACATGTGCATGCAAATAAATGCAAAAGGAAATAACCAGTGGCTCTCAGCATTCCAAGTTTTTTCAAAGCAGTACATCTTCCTCACGCTGCCACTCATTCCCTGCTTAGGTCCTGCAGCTGCATCTTGGTTTGAAAGCATTTCACAGACATTTCACACTTGTAGGGACCGTAAATACCCTGTGGAACAGATTCACACTGGAAAATACATCAGGTGTAGGTCTAGTCAGATTGTCTAGTCTTTGTTGACAAAATGAGCAACTGCTGTGCTCCTGGGTGCAGCGCCCCAGGTCCGCTGTAATCTGGGAGTTTTTTTTTAATGGGGAGAAGTGGAAGAAGGAGTATCTTGCTTTGCACACTGTCCTCCCAGCTTTGTGAAGACAAGCAGACCTGTATATTGGCCAACGTCGAAACTCCTCTCGCAGGACCTGAACATGGAGTGGTCTGGCAGGGCCAGGATCTAAATCCTCTCCCATCTGCTCTGTAATTGGAGACTTAGAAATAGATAGCTTGTGTAATTGTTTCAGAACACAGAAAGGGCCTTCAGAATTTCTACGGAAAAGGTGAAAGCTCTCACCACCTCAGTTTTTCATCCTAAATGACTTGGCAGTGAGTTTGATCAAAATGTCAAATGGTCTTTTGGTGCCACACTTATTCTTTTGAGTAACACTTAAAAGAAGTTTTTAGACTTTATGTTCTTGTTGAGAAATAAATACTCAACTAAGTAGGCTACCCAGTAGAGTTGCTAGTCAGATATTTGCGTGCTAGCAAGTTGAACACTGTTCTCCTAGATTTCTTCTTGTGTTGCAGAAGCAGCATCACTTAAATGGGAGGAAGCCAATCCAAAGAGAAACAGAACAAAGCAAATCTAGCCACCAAACTGACATGTTTGAGATTGTCTAATCAACAGCTGTGTACCCTGTAAATACACATGTTCTTTCAAATGAACATAACACTAGGGGACAACATTTCATGTTCTGTAATTTGTTTACATGATGTTTTATTTGCTCAAAATTTAGGTAGAACAAGACTAAGAGCTCCATCTCATCTTCAGACAGTTATGTTGATGGAATCGCAGTGATCTAATTTAAACATTCCTTAATTATATATATGTGTTGTGAACAGATTAGCATCTCCTGAGAAGTTCAGAGGAGCTGAGTATTCTCTGTAAGAGTTTCTGCAGTAATATTTCTCTGTTTAGGAAAAGAGAGATGCTGAGAAAACAAAAGGAGAGAGAAAGAAATTTGCTGTATAAAACTGACCAAGAAGAGTACACTAAAAATCCCAGAGGCTACCACAGCATATTTTAGAAATGGTTTTTAATTGTGCCTTTATTTACTTTGGCACTAAGAGATATTTAAAAAAGGAGAACTGAGAGGGGAAAAACCAGTAGTATAATTCTAATCCTAGTATAAATAAATTGTGTAGTAATAGTAGGAAAGAATTGCATTTATACTAGGAAGTTAATACTATAATTTTTTTCATTTAAGTTATTAAAATATTTTTATTCTAGGCCTAAGAACTCAGGATTGTGATTTCTGTGGCATCATTTAGTAGAGGATGTTAATTACTTTGAGGACTCTGATTTGTCTGTAGTTACCTGGATGTGTATCACTCCTCTTGACCAGCAAGTCCTCCTTAACCCTGTTCTTTAGGGTGGCTCTGGGAGGTCACTCACACCCCACTTCCTATGGGGGACATCTGAAATCAAAGGCAGATGGCTGGTGTGTCTGAAAGCCAAGAGTTCAGTTTCCTACTTGGAACTTGGATACAGTGAGTCCTATATGAGAGGAGTTTGGGCTGTTTGTCTTCCATCTTCTTCTCTTGGTTTGTACTTCATTTGCACACATAAGTGAAGTTGGATGGAACTTTATCTTTCAGAGAAGCAGCAAGCCAGTGCCTGCCACACCAGCTACCCAGGGGAAAAAACTGTGTGGAGCCAGCAGTGCTGGTTCTTACCCACGGGGCTGGCAGCTCCAGATGCAGCCGTGGCACTGCTGGTCCGAGGGTGCCCCAGACGCGTGCCCTAAGGGCTCTGCCAGTCTCAGAAGCACACCCAGGGCTGGTCCTTCCTGGCACAGTGTGTGTGTTCTGCCTATCTTTGAACTGCTAATGCAAGCAATACCTCTGCCAGCTTTCCTCGTAACTCAGTGCTTGGTTTTGGGTCTTGTTTGGATCAATAGTAATCAAATGTGAAAGCAGATTTGTATAAAATACCTGTGCTTAATTTTATCACTCAGAAAGATCAGTCTCCATGGCAAAAGTAACTTTGGTATTGTGCACTGTCAGTGCAAGTTCCCCCTTGTCCTTATAGATATTATTGTTTAATTAAATAGAGTGGTGTCAAGTAGGCAGGAAGAAGTGAACCAAGCCCTGTTAGTCTTTAATTAATGACGCGATGTAGTGAACTCTTGAACAGAGCTGCATCACTTCATGCATTACATTAATACGTTATTTGCTTGTGTAACAATTTTAGAAGCTCAGCCTCCCAAATTTTTCAGCATATTTCTATCACTAGCATTTAAATTCCATAATAGAAATACAATATTTTTATGAGTTCATGCTGAAGTTTTCCTGTTGCTCACTAATGAATTTCATGCTGTGAAATATGACTGTGTTTCTCAAACATTTTTATCAGCTATGGCATAACTCTGCCTCCTTGAGGGCTGTTCATAGAAATAGTAAGGTGGCACTTGGAAATACACAAAGAGCAAAGGTCTGTTTACACTTAATATGTTTTGTCTAGGAAAAAAAAATATTGCAAAAGTACTCCCAATGAAGTCTGGTGAATACATGTTCCAGAAGAAGGATGACTCTTTCCTTGATGCTGTGCAAATGAATCTAGTGGTTTATGGGAAGGCGATGAATTATGTTCATGAATTCTTTGCACTGAGGTCGTCAAAGCTTCTTGTCTTGTTCTCTTTATCTGGAGTACTGTTGGGATTTCCCTTAGCGTGACACAAACAGCTGAAATCTTAAAATGAAGAGATAAACCTAATTTTCATAGTTTTTGCTGTTGTGCAAGTTAAAGAAGAGAAAAACAAACACAGAAAACAATCTCCAACACCAGAGCTAGTCCCCACCTCTCAGGACCCTGTAAATCTAGATGCTAGAGCTGTTTGTGATGATGGAGGGAGAAAGCCACAATGCTGGGCCTTGAGATTCTCTCACTCTTCTGGCTGGTGAAGCAAATACGGAGAAAGAAAATTCACTTTTTTGGAAGCCTCTGAACAACTTTGCATCCTGTTTCTTTACCCTCTTTGCTGATATTATGTAGATTTTTTTTATATATATTTCTAATAGAAAAATAATCAGATTCTCTGCTACCTAAAGCAAAAAAATCTCCCCTTGACCTAATCCTAGTGTGACATGGTGCAGAACATAGGCAAGAAATGTCTTGAATACATCTGGTCCAGCAAGTTGCATGAATTGTCTTTTTGTTATTTTCAGAGCAACATGCACAAAGCTGAGATGTATGAAAGAGCGAGGCACTCTGTTCTGCTAAGAAACATGTTCCACAGAGTAAATCAGTAAGAAACAGTAATAATTTATCATTAGTTTTGGAGAAATAATTTGTAATAAAGACCCGTTCCTTGAGGAAAGCAAACAGCATATTTTTTTTGTCAAGACACAGCTTAAATAAATAATAATTTAACAGAGCTTATGAATGGTAGTGCTTGCAGTCACAAGTTACATATTTTAAAATGAAGAAGTAATCAAATTTTTCCCTGATTCCCAGAAAATAAGAAGAGATACTCTTAAATATTGTCAGAATGCTTTTAGAACATGCAATTCATCATGTGCATGATAATGAAAGTTGGTTTTATGAAGTAGTGTAGACCAAAATAAAGGGCATACATTAACCTGTCATCTGAAATATTGGCTATATTATTATACTATGCATCTTTAGTACTTGACCTTACATGTCACTAATATAATGCATGTTTTATGATAACAGTTACTCTGAATGCTCCTTGTGAGTACTGTACTACATCCCAAGGTTAGGATAAAGATAAGATGCATTAAAACAATATCTCTGTAACTATTAATAAAGAAAATCAATCATTCTGCTTCTTCCTGCTCCCTGGCTTACAATTTCAAGACCAGCAGCTTCCAATAATTATTTTGCCAGCTCTCTAGGTCTGGTTGCTGCACAGAAACTCTTCTCGGCTGTTTCCCATGAAAGGCTCTGACAACACTAGGGATGAAATGCTAATGCTCTTGCACATTTAATTGAACGTGTTGCTGTACAGAATACGTGAAAGGATTGTGATTTGGGGTTTGGTTTTGGTTTGGGGTGTATGTACATGTGCTCTGTTTCTATTGACATTGCTGGACTCGGCTGCTCTGCCTTCCATTTCTGATCCCGTTCTTCTGAAGTGACTGCTGCCAGGTACCTGTCATCTGAGATGTACAGTAAATGTTGGGGTTTTTTAATTGCGGGAGTGAAGGGCCAGGCAATAGAAATAACCACCCAAAATAGGAGGGGGAAAAAAAAAAAAAAAAAAAAAAAAAAGGAAATAGTATAACATTCAGAGAGTAGATACTATGAACTAAAGCTAGCTGCTACTCAAACAGCATTATCAATAGTTGTTTATGAAGAAACTCAATATTTCAAAGGAGGAAAATTTTGCTGTTGTTCAGTGAGAACAGGGGGAAAAAATTCTGGAAAGCTGTTGTTTTTTTTTTTTCTCCCCCCCCCCTTCATTTTGCTGAAGTTAGGCCCAGCAAGGTACTTGAAAAATAAAATTTTAAAAGCTTATTCTTGACTTATTCCCCACATGTAGGGGAATGGTGTCATGCCATGGTAGGTCATCTTTTTACACAAGAGAACAGCAGTGTATTAGCCATCAAACATGGTGAGGGCTTTTATACCAAACAGGATAAACCTGAATATAATACATGGGCCCTGGGCATGCTGGAGGAGTTTCTAGGCACTACAATTTAAAAAATGTATTAGAAACATCGTGTAAGTGCACAGCATGGTGTCCAGTGGGAATGAATGACCTTGAACTGATCTGATGTCTCAGTGTAATTCAGGCATACCTCCAATGACCTTTGGACAGGTGGCAGTGCAAAATCAAAGTTATTACCAACACTACCATTTGCTGCTGGCTTCCCTGAGAAAGGTGTTGTGCTGCAAGGACATAATGCCATTACACATCTACTTCTGGAGGTATCACTGGAATTGATAAACTGGAATATCTGCTGTTCACTAATAATAGTAATAAAAGGAGCTGCCAGAAAAGTATCGTCTGGGCAAAACAGGCAAGAATTTTCCCTGGAAAGATCTCAAAATTCTCCACCAGTAATAAGAAACGTCTGTAGAAAAGTGTAGGATGAGTGTCAGGGTGTCTGTGGCTTGAGCTTTGCCAAGTCTGTATATAATAAACTTACAACTTGTTTATAAATATATATATATATTAACATGCATGCACATACATTGCACGCATTTATTAATGTAAAAGTCAATGAGCTCTGGATACTTTTTGATTAATCTAAACCACTTCTTCCATCATCACTTGTGTAGGAGATGGAGACCATCCATCACCCACCAATCTCATTTTTTGAACATTTACCTCTTTTTGTGTTGTTGTTCTGCCTGCTGGCTTGTGACACCACTGCTTTGGTCCCTACACTGCTGCAGGAGCTCTTCTGGGGTGAATCTCTCTCTTCTGCTTTACAGCTGTTGATAACATATTTGCTAACAAGCTTGTTAAATAAGCTACTGTCAGAACAGAGCCAAAGGAAAGTCATCTCTTCATTCAGGCTTTTTGTACATTCTAGCCCTGTCTGAAATCTCCACATCCCTTTTTTTCTGTCTGATTGCTTAACTCTGAATCCAGCTTCAGGCACCCACCCTGGATGCTGATAACAGCAGAGGTTGGATTTTGATTTTTTTTTTTTTTTTTTAATTAATGAGCTGCACCCCAGCCATTGCTATGTTAGTGGTAGTTCCTTGTTTGTCTTCTAGTAGCATTGTGCAATAAACTTCAAGCAAACTCTAAGCTCAGACAGAATGTAGTCTGAACCTGACGTCATCAAAATGCACTGAGATACCTAAACTCAGAAGGAAGCTTGAAATGTCTTCTTTCAATGTTTTTACTGAAATACCCCAAAGAGGATGAAACATTGTCAGAAGTACCTGTTTTACAAATATTGCTCTAAAATAGCAACTGTAATAAACTTTTTATTACCATGAAGATTATCAAAGAATTCAGATTTCTTTCCATATCGTAAAATGTCCTGAGTTGGGAAAGGTATTCTGTGTTTCTGCGTTGCACTGCTTTTTTCATGTAGTACTGCACACAGAGTCAAACTGAGGAGAAGGATTGATGCTTTTTTCTTTTTTTTTTTTTTTTAAGAATTAATCAGAAAGTTGAATTTTCTCAGTTTCAGGTTTGCATGTAATTAAGAAAATAATAAGTTACAGGAAGGGGAAGGCTTCAGTGAAGCCCTAGTACTGTATCTGTGGTTTTATTTTCATCCCAGATGCTCTTAGGAGATCAGGCTCACCTAGATACATCTGTGTAGTGCTGATTTAGAATTTCCATTAAACATCTTGGCACTTTCAAAAAAGAATTAATACACTGAATATGTTGTACACAGGAAAAAACCCCCATCATCTTAGTTTTTTCAATGTATTAAAGTACAAAACTATTAGAGGAACACTGGAGGGGAAGTCTATGTTATTCCATCCTATTTTGTGGATAGACAAAGTACATCAGTCCTCAGTGCAGACAGCAAATCAATTTTTTGCAAGTGCTAAATACATTTAGAGAGAGGAAATAAGACTGACACTAGAAATATTTTGGAGTAAGTACATTTTCTTATTGGCATCAAATTGTATTCAATGTAAAAAATCCATAAACAAAACAAAAATTGCCAAATTCTGCCAGAAAGAAGGTGAACTGCAGGAGTTGTAATTGTACAAGGAGGTTCATGTTTCTTCACTCATGAAGCTGCAAATAAAACATCTATTCACCTAAACAGTAAACTTTCCCAGTTTTGATATCCCAGCACATTTTCTACTTGTGAGTGCCAAGGTGATGTTACAATGTTTGTTCATGCTGATGACAGCAAATACAGTATTTGGCCATTTTCCTGCATGGTTTAGGTTTATAATCCAGGAAAAGATCTAACTGGGTTTAGATTGCTGCCAGCTTTAGTTGGACTACTCACTTGCTTCGAGCTAAGTAGATATGAAAATGTTTTGTGTGTTGTACTGGATCAGACCTTTGTGCTGAAAAAGTTTCATCTGAATGGAATGGAGACTTTCCATAAAGTAATATTGCTTAGCCTGAAACTGAGAGAGGGAGAGGAAGGTTTTGGGGGTTGGTTTGGGTTTGGTTTTTTTTACTAAGGAATATTAGTATAAGCCTGTTACTCAGCAATATTAATACAAGCCTGTGCTGTCATACAGTTTTTCATTTCAGAAGAGTTGCTTGTGTGCATGTAAAAGTATCATTTAAAAACTACTGCACTTGAAAATTTTGTATGTTTCCTCACTCTCTCATGAACTCTTGAAACTGTAGAAAACTTTCTTTAAAAGAATTTAAAATTCCTCCTTACAGTGCTAAGTCCCCATGCATGTTTCTGGTCTTACACCTTGGGCATTGATTCGACTTCTTTGCTCTCTGTCCCTGAATTACATAAGATAGGAACAGTCCTCTTTAAAAAAATAATAAATAAACAAGCCTTTGAAGGGAAAGTACGTCCAATAAACAGGTTTATGTAACTCACACTACAGTGCTGCTTTTACCTGCATTGGGACACCAGAAATGTTATTGACTGTCAGATTAGCTTTAATAAGTTTATTAATCTCTGTGATGCTGGCACACCGTGACTTTCATGGAAATTTTATCTTGCTTGCTGCCAGTGAAGTCAAGGGGGAGAAACAGCATTGCCTTCAGGTACGCAACGCCAGGTTTTTGAAGTAGAAGTGACGCTGCCAGGAGTACAGAACAGGAAGTTCTCAAACGTAATAACATCTTTGTTGTGCAGCATTTGTCTCTCCTGACTCACAAGACTGCACTGAAGCATGCTGTGCCGGTGACTGCTGAGTCAGGGCAGGAAGATAACACACAACCTCCTTGGAGCCACACAAATCATTCTGATTAGGAAGACTTTTCTGCTTAAATTGTTTACGCCAAGATGGACCTGGTCAGGGCATCACGCTGTGTGCAGTTACACTGGTGTATCTGGGGTACAGCGCCAGGGGAGGGAGAAGAGGCGATGAAGAGCTTGGAAGGAGGGGGGGCCCCTAGCATTGGAACCTTCCTGCACTCCAGCGTGAGCCAAGTGGCCTTCCTGCCACCCAGCATGCACCCAGGTGCTCCGGGCTTCCCAGTGCCCTTCGGGCAGAAATACTCCCCACAGAAATGTCAGATTAACTGCAGGCTTCCAGGTCCCATTGTTTTTCTGGGAGATGTTGTACAAGAAAAAGGGGTAGTGAGAGGAGGGTGGAGATGGGTGGCATGTTGGGAACAATAAAGAACATGAAAAATAAAGACCAACCTAGGCTGGAAAAAGGTAAAACGGAGCCTTGGGGAGATTTTTTTTTTTTTTCCAAATTTACCAACACAAATCACTAACTGAGGTGAATGATCAGCTGCTTTTCTACTTGCTTGTTGGTACTTAGTACTTGAAAAGAGCATGACATGTTGTTGAGGGAAGACTACAGGTTAACAGTGACCAGTTCCCAATAACTTTGTGTTGTCAATGTTGAACAGCGTATCCTAAGTTTCAGCAATGCTTTCATTTCTGTTAGTATCCCTGTGGCTGTGTCAACATGTAAAATGCATCAGCTACCCTTGGGCTAAAGTCAGATATTTGTCAACTCCAATGAGAGCTGCACGCTTGTATCTGATTGTGGAATTCCATTCTGTTTTGAGAAAATAATAAGAAAAATTATATTCTTAATGGATGCTAGCTTTTTTTTGGTATGAGACAAACTCTATGTTGCACGAATACCACGTGTTCTCAAAGGCTCTTCTCTAAGTTAGCAGTTAGTAATTTAAAATTATTCTTTTTGATTACATATTTAAAAAATACTAAATCAGCAATATGTTACGGCTAAGAATTTTTAAACTGGTAGATGATCTTGTAAACTATCAGAAGCATTAATGCAGTTTGAGAATAGTAACTTGACCCAGCACCAAGATTTTGTAACAACTCAAAATCATATTACAAGAAAACAATGTTAGAAATCTGTTTATTGAGCAAATTGTCCCTCAACCGAATATAGCCTCCAACACAGGGTAGTGTTCTTAGAGAAGAAATGTTTGCTCTGCATGACTTGTTCTATTTTAAAAATTCAACTAGATAAATACTGAAGTGGATTACAGTCATCAGTTCTAAGGAATAATTAATACAGTAACAGAGACATTCCACAGTTAACATCCAGGCTGATAAAATATAATTTTTTCCTTCAGTATCTTTTAGTGTCCAGTAAAACATTTAGACATAACCCTCCTAAAATAATTTTATTTTATAGTGTCTGTGAATGTCTTGTTGCCCTCGCATGATTCCTACAGCCAGATTTGGCACTTACAAACGCACATAGTGCCTCTTGTGTCTGTATGTTTTAGGAGAACAGAAAATCTGCTCAGTTTGATAATGTCAATGAGCCATATAACAGTTCGGCAGACACTGACTCAAATCATGCATGACATAGCTACATAAATATTGAATATACACCAAATGGAAGTGTGGAGAAGTTGTAGGGAATAATGAGACGGATTGCCATGCTCTGCAATGTAAGCAAGACAGGAAAAAACCAAAATTCATCCAGAACATTTAGAAGTGACAGATTAAAACTTGTATTATGAATTAAGTATTTTCTGTTCATCTTTGACAGCAGGCTGCAGATTGTTGAGCTGAGCAGAGTTTTTCAGCAGACTCTGAGAAGAGTGACCATATTATCACAGGGGACTTCCTAAATAATTAGATTGTGATCTGGTGCTAGATCCTCTTGCATCTTGCACGCGGGTGTTTTAATATATGGTAGAGTTGTCTTCTGAAAAGCATTACTGGATATTTTGCAGAACACATTTTCAATAGTGTGGTACTATTACAACTAATGTTCTGAATACTTTGCATAAATGGTTGAAATAAAAGTTCACATATGGATTGAAAATCTTTAAAGTAATTGTAAAGTGCAGTTCTTAGCATCTTCTGCTAGTGATCTGCAGTATTTACAGCTAAGCCCAGAACTGGGGGCCGGTAAAGGTCTGAGTTGTACCTACTTTTAAAAATTATTTTGGAAAGAAAAGAAAAAGTGATAGAGCCAAAGGAAGGGGATGGGAAGGAAAAAAAAAAAAAGTGCAATTCAAATATGTCCATTTAAGTTTAGGCATACACTAAAAATATAAATAAATTACTTTTTTTGCCTGATTATGCACAACATAGTAAGAATGTGAAGCAGGTATAAGTACAACTATATGAGAAAATGGTGAGGTACTCCTGAGGCTGCACACACCTGAAAACTGCATCCGTGAGCAGGCTGAGCTTCCCCACCTGCATTTTAGTTTAATTTTACTTCTGGGACTAGCACTCTCCCTCAAGTAAATACTATGGAAATTCTACTGGTTGTATAGCATTTTAAGGGTAGCTGGCAGAAAAGAATTGGGTATCCTGCTGCTGCTCCTAGAAGAACAAGGGATCCCAGGCTGCTGTCTCTGTCAGAGAGGACTTACAGTGAGAAGAGCATGGGTCCTGTTGGGGTGGTGTTCCCCAGGTCATTCTCAAAAGTCTGGATTTCTCACCGATGTAAAAAATTTTGCAAAGACGCATATGTGTTCTTAAGAAAACTTCCCTTGAAGTCAATACAGCTACACATGTGACTGCATCACAAGTGTCTGCATAATCAGAGCCCATCTGTATTGAAAATCAGATTCTCTAATTATTAACAAGTCACAATATAACATTTATGTCAGAAGAGCTTATCTTTACCCAGAAATTCAGAAATTAAATGAAAACTGATTCTGATACTGATTTCTGGAGTTAAGGCTCTATTGCTTAAAAAAAAAAAATCAACCTAATTACTATAGTTGTAACTTAATAGTGTCTTAGATTTACTGTCTGCCCCTGTTGATCTAGACTCTGTTTAGAATGAATTTTGTAAGTCAAATATATTTCCTTACTTTTGGAGGATAGTTTAAGAGAGAACCATTTTTTTTTACCAATGTGAACTACTGACGTAGAGAAAAAAGAAAAAATGTCCAAATAATGGAATTTCACTGAAGATACCTTATTTACCTCCAAAACTATAGACGTGAATTATTGAACAAATTCTTCTATCAAACAGGATGTCTTTTCACAGATATACTTTGACAAACTGCTTATCCAGTTTGTGCCTGTTTCCTTCAGAGTATGCCAAATATAATCAATGTTGACAGGTGCAGTTTTCTAACATCGCCTGTTCTGGAAACACATTTTGCCAGGTTTTATGTAATAATTAAAATTTTCCATCTGGAACTGCAGATTCACTGGTGTCCAAAACACCTTGTTTGATTGCTTTTTCAATCTTCTGTCACTTTTTCACAAAGGTTGAAGAACAGTTTTTCTGAGCTTGCACAAAGCTAGTCTGCAATGGAAAGGGATGAAATACTGTTCCCAATGGATCTATAAACAGGGGAAACTTTTAGCACGGGCTAAGAGCAAGAAAACTCCTCCCAAAACCAAAAGAAAAACCCCCTCTAAAAGAAAAGACTAAATGCAAAACTCAAACAGCAAGATTTGCTGTCTGCTTGGTTGTTGGGCTATTTTTGTGTTTGTGGACTGAATGAGACCTTCCCCACAGGGTCTTGCATTCTCTTACAGACTGAAGCTTGCGTTCTTACTTTCTTCACAGTTTAATTAGTTGAAGTTTGTGTATCATTCACAATGCTCCTCATTCACCAGGGAAAATATAGGAGAACTGACTGTTACACAGGACCTTTTTTTTTTCTTTTTTTAACTTGAAATTTGTGTTTGTGAAATTCGCATTAGATAATCAAACGAGAGAAGTTATTAGGAACCTTGTTCTCTTTTTTTTAGTATTGGTGATAGGATAAACCTGTAACTCTCAATTCTATTTTTTTCAACTTTTTTCTTCTTTAGTTTCTTTCCCTTTTATCAGGTTTAGCTCTCATTCACATTAGATTATTCACTTAATTTCCTTTCCAAGGTGCCAGTTGAACTTTGTAGGAAAAGCAGCTGAAGTAGCTGGAAGTTAAAGGGATTTCATGGGTGTGGTTTTTCGATTACATGGTTAAATGTTTTCACTGTAAGGTGTGCTTGTGTTCTGCTGTCATTGATAGTCTTTGTGAGCAATGCCACAGGTAAGAAGTCATCTTGGTCTTGTTTTATCCTTCGTAGATAAAATCAATATTGAAGAATAACTATTTCTGTCACCGGAGATAGAGTAAAGCAAAACTTTTCTACTCATCCTTCATTTTACCATGACTATAGACTTTAGATATGGGTTGTATTTTATGGACAGGATTTCTTAATTATTTTTTTTATGAGTTGCACTATTCAAATTATTTTTCAAATATTATGTCCTAATAATGGATTATTGCTACACCGTAGCTGTGAGGAGATGGAGGAAATTTGCCATGCAGTGCCACTGGCTAGCGAGTCTGAATTCTTTCTCTTTCTGCATGTGCTCTTACATAAAGGAAACAAAAATACAATAGGCTGCTATTCTTAGAAAAGTTCAACAGAAGTAGTAGAAAATAGCTACGCTAAAAATGGTGATGTGGTATATTAAGCAAGGCAATCTGAGGACTCCTAGATGGAAACAGAATAAGACTCATCAATGAGAAACCCAACATCTGCACAGTTCATGGTTTTAGTGACTGCTCGGCACAGAAATCCAGCATTCATGATCTAACCTTCTGCTAAGCAAAGTGGTGTGGTTGTCAAGTGTATTAAGTATGTGTAAGTCTTAGACTACAAGACAGATCTCTGGAATTTAAGATAGCCTGGGGGTACTAATGATGATAAAACCACAAAACATCTGTTAAACATTAAAAAGAAATTTTTCTTCCATTACAATCAGCAAACTGATTGCATGTAGGAGTGCAGGGGGACAAAGTGGATGTCAGTGAATGCTCCGTAACTTCCCAAGAATCCTCCAGAGTCTGCCACAGTCTGTAGCAGCCTGTCTAGCCAATCTAGATTTACTTCAAAGCCTCTGGTATTGACTCTGAGTCCTAAGATACCATAGCCTTGTCACAGCTCAAAGAGCAGCCTGTGAAGAAAGCTGCTGTAGCCTTTCTTCTTTTCCCTTAGTGGTAGGGGGTGGTATGTGGTGCATGTGCGTAGAATTTCCTACTCCAAAATTCGGAAGAGAGGAGGAAAAGCAGTAAATATAATCCATGTTGACATACATTTACTTAATGATGAAGGTATGATAATATTTTTTGTTGTCACATTTGCCTGACTTTTTTATTTCTTATTATTCTGGAGCAACTCAAGTACTCCAGTCCTATAGTAAAACTCCAGTAGTATCAAACTTGGTTAATACTGAATTTGGACACAGATCCTTTAAAACATCTGTAAGACACTAAGCAAAAAATCACAATTGAAATTAAATCAATCAGTATGGTATCTATTTTTCTTTTCTTGTTTTAGTGTTGAGAAGGCAATGTAAGATTTTTTGTTCTTGCGATCGACATGTTTCATTAATAGAAAAGTGTGTGCATGGCAGCCAACACTGACACAATTCTGTTCTTACTGGAGAATGTACTTCTCAGTTGCACATAATGTTTGAACATTGGAATATTACCTATTGTTAATGGTTTTCATTATCAAATCACATTTCGCTAGTAACTAAATTTGGAGGCAGGATATACCTGTAATTCTTGATTCTGCTATCTTAAACTTCTTTTCATTTTTTTTTTTCTTTTTTAAATTTGGTCTTCTTCAGTTTGTACTATTCACGTAATTTTCTTTTTTGAAGTACCAGTAGAATTTTATAGGAAAAGCAGCTGAAGTAATTGAATCTTAAAGGTATTTTATTAGTGTAGTTTTTTGATTTTTATGTTCACATGCAAAAGTATCTTCTGGTCTTTCTGGGAACTCTAAGGACCTCAGTGTAATAAACCTGCATGCTTACAGTTCAGCTTGTGCGGGAATTTTATTTTCTGAAAAGACTTGAAGTTGTCTGTGTGTAATTCCAAAATCAAAGTTAAGAAATTCTTCCAGTACTTACAGATGATGGGGGGGAAGGAACAATTCTGAGAAATGAAGATAGGGACTGCAATTTGGCATAGTTTGCTTAAAGGAAAAGGAACCAAATGATAGGCAGAAATAACTCGATATAATTCAATCAAGAGTTTATCAAGCAGGTATTCTTTGTTACAGCGCGCCAGGTGGGTGGGGGATATCTCCTCCGAGCACCCACACCCCTGTTTCAAGCAGCTACATAATAGAAGTAAAGATTCATATTCATCAGTTCCCTGGGAAAGGGGTTGGGGTCTCCGAGGATTCGTTTGCATAGTCCGGCCTCCGGTAGCGCATGCATGCTCCGAGGATTCGTTTGCATAGTCCGGCCTCCGGTAGCGCATGCATGCTCCGTTGTGTAGGATGGCGGTCGCAGGATGCTCTCTGGTGGTCTTTTGATGAAAGCTCGAAGTCTTCCTCACTCCTGCACTTTTCACCCTTTCCTGATTTGGCAATGCTCGTGGTTTGAAGCAGTGTTCTGCTGGGTTATCTGTGTTTGACAGAAGTGCAAGCAAAATAAAATACCATCCTTGAGTTCCTTTCCCGTTCTGTCAGCTGCAATGTACAACTGTCTGCTGATAAATCCTTACAATACCTGTAGCTTCCACCTATCTAGACACTTCCACTGTATCTAGACACTTCTTAAATAATTATGGAACTAAGATGGATATTTGTTGCATATATTTCCATGTTTTTATTCAAATGTTTGATTTAAAAGTCTATATGAAGTGGTATAGTCATATGGAGTCTGAAGAGGTGTTCTAATCATGACACCTACACGTAAGATAGCTGAAGGAATTTCGAGTCCTTGTTTCTTCAGGTGGTCAGATGGCAGAGTACATAAATAGGAAGAAAAGTTATGCTGTCTGTCTCCAAATCATAAATAGAACAGCTCTATCCACTGAAACAGATCTGGCAATGAGAATGAAAGAGAGGAAAGAGTAAGTCCAGATTCTGCAGGATGATAAGCAGAACTGGCCTCTGCATCTGCTGACCCCCCACCCCCCCGCCCCAACTCTGTGTGGATTGTGTGCAGGTTAGTTTTCATGCTCAGGACCAGATCAGCACTTCCTGTGCTCACAAAACCTTTACTTACAGGGATAGTGAACAAAAAAAAAAAAAAAAAAAAAAAAAATCATAGCAATAAAAACAAAGAAATAAAGCAAGGGAAATGGATGTATGGAATTTACTTTTAATTTTAGTATCGTTGGTATTGATAATGCTTCTTGAGAAAATAGATGGGTATCTGTTTTTCCTATTTAACGTGCTCTTTCCTTGAGCTTTTCCTCCCTATTGAAGCTTGCTCAAAGAAAGAACGTTTCAAAACAACAGCAACAAAACCACAACCAGAATATATCAGGAACATAGAAGATTACAGTTTAGTGAGTTTAAGCACTGAATGTAAATGTTCCTTCACTGTTTTGAAACAGGATCACGCACTGTTGATTGAAATTGTAATTCAGCTTAATTTCCAGTGGGCTGTTTGTTTTCCTTCTGCAGACTCCAATGAGTCATTGTAAGGGTGCATTGTTGACCAAGTTTCAAACAAGCCAGAAATTTGCAGAGGCCCTCGGTCAAAATCTGAACAGCATTTTCTCTGTGGTTGGAAAAATGATAGATTTTGCTTTTCAAAGTTTAATCATAGCTTTTGCAAAAATAGCAATGTGGAACTTGCTGGAGATTTTTGTTGGTGCTCTCTTTTGTTGTGTCAAAAATGTTTCAAAGCTCTGTGGTGTTTAATGAGCGACAAAGACTCTACAGCCTGGTGATGGGAGGACAGGCCTAGGCTGAGGAAGATATGATTTTAGGAATGAATGGCATGGGATGAAAAGCTCTGCCCGGTCTCACGTGAAATACAGACTTGATCCTGTGTCTCCTGTAGCCCTGGCCACTATCCGAAACATCTGTTTATATTGAAAAGGTGGAAGCTCAGCTTGTAATCTCAAAAACACATTTTTAAGATAATACTGCTGAAACTCGTAGATGGTTTTCCTTTCAAAAATTAGCAGAACATTTGTGAGATTTGTTGTAGAAAAGAGTTGCCTGTCTTCAGGCATTTTTACTGAAAACCAGCACAGGTCTATACTCACCCTCAAATATGTTGTCCATCAGAAAGAACTGTTAGGTCGTGCAGCCCTTCTTTCTGGGGCCACAGGATGGTTTACCACAGGTTATACCATAGAAAATAGGAATTCTATTTCATAAAGAGAAATTCTTAAGAGAATACAAATATTAAATAAAAAATAAACCTTTTTTTGGGCTAGGATTGGAAATACATACGATTTCTGTAGAAATTTTGCTAAACTCTTAGACTTGCAATAATAGCATAGTATATTTAGTATGTTTCACTCATTTAGTGCGAGCAACAAGATCAACATTAGGTAAACATTTATGTGCATAAAGAGGATTAATTCTGGAATGCAGTAGGTCTTTATATGGGATACCATCAAAACTAATGTGCTGGCTTATTTGAGACCTTTATGAAAATAAATATAGAAAGCAAGCAACTGAAAAATAATCTTTCAACTCACTGTTCTCTCACATGATCATTGTAGGCAGAAGCTCATCAAGGAATGGGGAGCTTGCATTTTTGACTGGAATGATTTTCACACTACAAAGGATGAGACCGCACTGCTAGGCTCTCCTGACATCCCAAACCTTTTCTTTCTGAAGGGTTCATGGCACTCTGAGAAACAGTTCTGGATGGGAAAAGAAGCTTTTGTCAGTTTGAGATGGAGATCCTGGTCTTTTTTTTTTTTTCCTTTTTTTTCTTTTTTTTTTTTTTCCCTACTGTGCAAGTTCCTTCCTCCTCTATTGGATGACATTTGTTTTGTACCTGACGGGCATTGTCATTAAACGCTCCAGTCTCTGCATTTCCATTACCCACCTCTAGAGAACTCTGATGCTGATAGTGAAGGGGGAAAGAAAAGGCAAATTAGACAGATGGTTGTTAGTGGACATCTTGGAGAAACTCAGGTTTCCCATGAAGCTGGAACTCTCCTTAATGCATTTTGTGTTGGGAGGAGATGCGAGCAAAACTGTTAAATGAGGAAGATGCTCAGGAGTGTGATGAAGAGTTGTATAACCTTTGTCATACTAACATCACCTCACATCAGCAGCAGTTGTTTAAAACCAAAAGGTGCCTAGTTGGTGCCAAAATTACATTCTTCAACCTCCATAGAAATACCATGTCTTTGTGAAATTAGTAATAGTTATGCTATAGATCTGCAGATACTGACGTAATTTCCTGTTATGCATTTGGAAGGTTTTTTGGTTATATTTGAGTGTGGACTTCAGTTTCCAGCTTGATTTTCATGCAGATGCCCTAGAGATCACAAAACCTTTTAAAAGGAAGTGAAGAGGGGCTGGCAGAGAGCTGCTGTGGCGTTGAACCAGAACTACACTGTGCTTGTCGACTGGAGTGTGGCACAGCGATAGCTGAAGTAAATGAAAATGAGCTCATTTTGCCTCCAGAAGCAACTTTACAGCAGTATGGGCCTTATTGTGGACTTCAAAATTCTGGATGAGACAGTTAACTTATATGAAACTCCAAACTACTGAACCTAGGCTGCCAAAACTAGCTTAGATTTTCTTTCCAACGTGGCACAACACGCGGTGTGAGCACCCCCTGAGTCTCAACAGTCAGGTCCTTGGAGGGTGACTCAGGGCACTGCTTTAGGAAGCAAAGCCTTGCTTTCCTGAAGCTGAGAATAAGATTAGCAGTTTTCTGGCAAAACAATCTGTCAAAAACATTGCATAAAAACTCAGTGTTTCAGTGTTTCCTAGCTTTGAGTTAATCAGAAAAACGTGATTTTATTTTGTGTCAAATCACATAAGATGCAGAAATGGAACTCTGTGTTTGGGTAAAAATTCCCAGATGAGAAAGAAAACCTCTTAGGGAGCAGCGATGTATCCTTCATACTTGTAATGTTAATCCATACTTGACATAAAGAAGCAAGCTTACTGGGTTTTTTTTTTATATCTGCCTTGAACCCCGTCTTCAAAATAATCAACTGGAAAAATGGCAACAACTCATTCTAACTGTTGTGTTAAAGCATTCTCACTTAAATTGAAAGCAAATAGCCTCTTGCAAAGCTGCCTCCCATTTTCATGCAATTATGCAAATAAACACTAGAGATGAATCACAGATATTATTTCTTAATCCATTTTCTGGAACTGGGTTTAGTGCACACAAGTAAAAGCACTTCAAAATCCTGCAAGGCTACTCTCAGTGACAAGCAATGCTAGTGGTCGAGTTCAGGAAATGTGGCCCAAGGCCTCAGTGAAGAAACCAGAGTGTTCAACAGTTGGTGGAATTAGCCCAGCCATGTTGCTTGTAGGATCACAAAACCCATGGTTTTCTGTGATGGTAAAGGTAAATTAACTTCCTCGTTTGAGCCCCATTCAGATAAGTAACGGACACATTAATAACCTGCATTTCAGATAGATCCCACGTTCAGAAGCTTCTGACTTAGAGCCTAAGCCAAATCTCTGCTCAGGTCATTGGAAAGACATCCACTCTTCACTCACATGGCAAACTGATCAGATTATTTTGGCTACTAGTGAAGCTCAGGTATAAGACACATCCTCACAGTGTAAGTTCAAATAAATAGGGTATGTAGGGCTTTTGAAGCCTAACGTGCTTCTCCAGTCTTGGTCAATACCATACGTCATCCTTTTGCCTTCTGCAGGTAATTCTTTGTGTAAGGTTCCACTACACAACTGCTTGCAGGCTTGTGTTAGCTTTCCTGAGTTATGGATGACATTCGTTCACGTGCAAATTGGTACCAAAGCACAGAAATTGCTAATGAAATATTAATTGGAAAGCAAAACCTCAGATCTTCTCCACCAGTGTTGGCCAGGGCCTTCTTACCTCTGTAAGAATAACCTGTGTTAACTGCCCGTCAGTGCTATCTGTTCATCGTGGATTTAAACTGCAATCAAAGAAAGTTAGTTCAAGGGTCAATTGTTTAAAAAAATAACAATAATAGTACAGTATGTATTAGCAAGGGATGGGAAGCCACTGCTCTTTACATAGTTTTCAAAGTAGTCTGGAAGGAAAAAAAATGTAAATTTGAACAGATTCAAATCTGGTGTGGGATGCTGCTCCTAAAAAAAAAGCAACTACAGTACTCTCAACTGTGAAGGCGAGGTCTCCTTTTATGCACAAAAATTAAAAGCTTGCTTCTCAAAGAATGAAGCTTTTTCTGAGTTCTCACCATACTATTTTTTACTTATGTCTTTCTTTTTCTTTCTTTCTTCTGATGCTGCTTTACTACCAGGGCAGATGTCAAGGTAGTCTCCATTTTTTTGTCACATCTCTGCCAGGTGCTAATGCCTTCTATTTTCAGTAACATAATGAGGTTAGCAGAGGAGTTAAGCAGAAAACGTATTTACTCCTAAATCCAACTGAGTTGCAGTTTAGATTGCTCAATACTTAACAGGAAATGCTGACAATCTGAGACTGGGTTCCACACTTCTAACCAATATTGTATTCTAGTTTAGTGAAAAAGACAATTT